>NW_027222395.1:2424242-2727272 GCF_041296265.1 Equus caballus
AACACTGTTTCTTATATATTTTATCTATTTTTATGCAATGGTTATTTGGTTCCTTATCAAATAATGCACATAAATGAAACATTTTAATAATGATTATGAGTTCAAAATAATATGAACATTTCAAATAACTTTATTGAGCCCACATAAAATTGTTACCCATTTTTTGCCACTACCAAACACCTATAAATGTATTTCTTCCATTATGTTGATGATGTGTTTAGAATTTATATAGCCATATTGAGTAAACAGAAGGAGAAGGGTGTACCAGTTATTCAAGGAAAAATGAGTTACTGTTGGAAAGATCTACTATATTTAATTTGCCAGATTAAATAGGTCTTAATGCTAATGACTGTCTAGATTTTATTTTATTTTTAATAAACTTGTATAGGTAATTAGTTTTCAATGCTTAATACAACTCCAGACAATTTTTTTAGGTGAGAGTTGTGTTGAGAAGCACTCAGAGATTATGCTCCCATTCAGAAAAAAAAAAAATCATAAAGAATTTATCATACTTTTGATGTCTTCACAGGCAGAATGATAGCATGAAGTACAGGTTGCGTAGGCACATATCATGCTTACTCTTTGCATATAAGATTTTCTGATATCCAGTCTACCATTTCTCAGCTTTTGTTGGAGTCCGCTTTTCATACTGCCACTCTGGAGTTGCTTTGAAATGCATTCAGAAGATAAACCATGTCTTATCAACTTTCCATTCATGTCAAGTAACCTGTTTATACAACACACACATGCACATTATAGGGTATTAGCTCAATAAGAAGGTTGTTGGATCATTGACTCGGTATTACATTCTGACCTCCATGAATTTGTCATGCTTTGGTCTCCTGCATACAACTCTTTGTTGAAATGTGCCCCTAACATTCTGTCCATCCTGTTATCCAAGGACAAGTTCAAACAATACCTATTTTATGAAGGACTTCCCTGAAGTGCCCAAATGGATTTGGACATTTTTTCTCTTAAACACTCTATGATAATTAGTATTTCTACCTTATTCAATGGTCAATTTGTTCACAAACCTACTTTCAACACTAGATTTTGCATTCCTTGAAGGATGAAGACTATGTCTTATTTGAACTGCTATTTGTACATTTTTAGGAGAAATTCATGTGTTTGTGAAAGCCTAGTCTACTCCAAATATGTCATAAGAAAGAGGATAAAATTAATGATTGTTGAGGTTATATAAGTTATTACATATGTTAGTTATATAGTCTTTTAATTTGAACAATATGATTAGGAGCTAGTTTATGTTATCTCAATTTTGTAGATGAAAAATTAAAGATGAGAGATGACTTTTTTTCCCAGTGAGAGAAAGAGTGAAATTTAATCTCTTTGAACCAAAATCCATGTCTTTTCCATTGCACAACCTTAACTCTTCATTAATTTTAATTGTATCTTTAAAATCAACCTTTATGGACAGAGTTCATTTATGTGCCAGGGACAAACTCCACTAAAATAATATGCTCAATAAGAAAAGATTTTAGTGTCCATTATTTTGCCTAATGTATCCTTGACATCCTTATTTCTCAGACTGTAGATCAGAGGATTCAACATGGGGATCACCACTGTGTAAAACACAGAGGCCACTTTGACTGTGTGCCTGGAGTTTTGGGAGTGGGGCACACAATAGAGGAAGAGGTTGGTGCTGTGGAAGATGGTGATGGCGGTCAGGTGGGAGGCACAGGTGGAAAAGGCTTTGCAGCTCCCACTGGCTGAGTGCATCTTGAGGATGATGACAATGATAAGTACATAAGACATGAGAATGATGAGTAATGTGCTGACCTCATTAAATGTGGCAAAAACGAAAAGCAGCAACTGGTTGAGATAAGTGTCAGAGCAAGAGAGGGACAGCAATGAGGAGAACTCACAGAAGAAGTGATTGATTGTGTTGAAACCCTGAAATGATAATTTTATAGCAAAACATGTGAGTATCAGGGAACATGTTACTCCCCATGCATATGATCCGACAACTAGCATGACGCAGAGTTTCTGGGGCATGGCAACTGTGTAGAGCAGAGGGTTGCAAATGGCCACAAAGCGATCATACACCATCACAGCTAATAAAAAGGATTCAGTTATGACAAAGATACAAAAGAAAAAGAATTGTGCTAAACATCCTATGAATGAAATGGTTCTGTCTTCTACAACTAGGTTCACCTGGGTCTTGGGAGCAATGATGGAGGAATAGCAGAAATCCACAAATGAGAGGTGGCTGAGGAAAAAGTACATGGGGGTGTGCAGTTTGGGGTTAATTTTGATTATTGCAATCATCCCAATATTCCCTACAACAGTGACACTGTAGATGGCCAGAAAAATCAAGAAGAGGGGGATTTGCAGTTCTGGGTAATCTGAGAAGCCCAAGAGAGTGAATGTGGCCCCACTTTTGTTTCTCTTCAATAGTATCATGGTCTCTGTTTGTCAAAATCTGAATCAGCCCTGAAAACAAAATATAAAGGAGAGTGAAGATATAAGAAACTTGGTTCACTATCCATCACCAAAACTGGAAGATGAAGCAAAGTATCTCTTTCAGAATTTCTCTACGTATTTTTTATGCAAGATATGCTAAATGTCTAAACTTCTAAAATGTGATAACCATTTTTAAATTTTAAGTAAATATAATATGAATATTGAATTCATTTTTAAGTTCTCAATTGTAATTTTAAGATTTACAAATAAGCATGAAATCAAGAGATTCATGGTTATTTTAAATAAAATCCTCCCCATAACACTTTCAGTTCTCCTTGAACATTATAAGTTCATAAAAAAGTAAGCCTAACATAATGTGATAACTGATTATGCCAGCCCTGCAAACATTAATAAAATGAGAAATTTCTAAATAGATTAATTTTTGCATCATATGTTCACATTGTGACATCAAGAATGAACACTCCTAACACCATGCATTTGTGCCTTTATTGTTAATTCCATATAGCACTTTAATCTTTGCTTTTCTCTCTGACCCAATAAATCTGTTATCAAAATTAATCTTATTTCTTTTAGAAAGTACACTCCTCAGCTCATGGACTTCTAGTTGTCAATCTTTCTTCACTTCTTGAGGAGTAATAAAATTGGAACAGATGACAAAGGTAATCTAGTCTACTTCTTTACTCTAGAGGTGACAAAGCAGAAGCTGGAGAACATTGGCTTTCTCAGTGACATGCAAATAATGACCAATCTACACGTCTATGACTAGAGCTTAGATCCCCAGACTCCAAGTCCTGTATCCATTTTTCTACCCTACATCTGTAGTGTAGATACTAGCTTATTTACTTTATTAATCATCATGCTTTTAGCTGACAAACTAGAGACTCTAAATCTATGGGAAATAGCCCAATGACAGCACACACGCCACATAGTTATACTAGAAAGCAGCATCAATATGAAACAAGAATGAGATTTAGGGAAATTATCTCTCCCAGGAATAAGTAATTACAGTGAAGACTCTGACCTAGAAACTTGCATTTCCTAGGTCTCTGTCTCTCTTTTTTCTCTCCTCTCTCCCGTCAAGATACATAGGATATTCATTCTTTCCTATATTACCTGTGAGGGAGCAGGACTGTAATTTGGAGGTAGTACCACACTCTGAAGACATTTTGCAAGAAAATAGTCATACAAAAAATTATATTTTTCTAATTGTTTGTCCACACTTCTAAGATCCTACCATACTGGAAGACTCTTTCTCTGTGATTTCTGATGGGGCCATCTCTGGTCCTACAGCCCAAGAAAAGTGTTTCAGATGGTTCATCAATAAGAGTGTCAGACCATACACAAAAGTGAGACATGAGGACCTTATCTGTTCCTATACTACTAAATTTGAGTGTTAAAGGCAAGCTCAAAAGATAATCCAGTGCAAAGCCAGACATTCTAATTATCACAGTTTTTTCAATACAATTTCTAATTTATCTAAGGCATTTAAGAATTAATTTTAAATTAATAGTATATTTAATGTCTAGGCCCTTATATACCAAATGCTATTATTCAATTGCTGGTAAAAATTTCAATATCTTTGAGCCATGGAAAGACAGCAGCTGAAATCTTCCCTACAAGTTTTCCCTCATTTTGTTGTAACTTTTGCTCTCAGAGGACACGTGTTTCCTGTTTTATAATCTTAATTAAAGCTGGTACCTTTTAATTATTTTCACTAGAGAGTCTATTCAATCTCTGCTTGTTTTTTGATTTATCTATTTGTCCATTCTACATTGACTCCTCTTCCAAAAATTTATAGAAGCAGAACAACACACATTCCTCCAAATTCTTAGAGCTCTTCTCTTCCTCTTCCCCAGCACCTGTTGTTCACAGGGCTGCTGAGGAGCTCGGCTGAGCCAGGTCCTGGAACACAGAGCTTTGTAGAATAAGTGCCTGTCTTCTTCCTTGCATGTTCAGATATGTAACTTTTGAAAGGATTAGATATTTTTCAAGACCTGTCTAGATCTAAAGGGTCACTTCCCCCTTCATGTTGTTTTCTACATACCCCACTTTCAAACTGAAACCAATCTGTGTCTAGAATCTTAAAACAAACCTGCTGATGGCAAAGGGAGGGCCTCTCTGGATTGGGAGTGATGCACGTGTTCTTATAGCTACAGTCACTACCTTTGGGACGTGAACCCTATAGACCACTTATCGCCTCATTCTCTTGAGGTCATGGAATAAACAATTAAAATTAATCACCTTTCTCTGATGTAATTCTTGTGTACTAGAAAACCTGGAGCAGTATGAGGGACATTTCTTATGAAAGTTCATATTTTAAGACCACTTTCCTCAGCCCCCTTATCACTTGCATACTTTCTCACAATTATCAAAATCATGCATTTATAAGAGTCATCACTATCAAATATTAATTGAGTGACTACTATATGCCAGGAATAACCGTCTGCCTCCATACTATCTACTTTCACCATATTGGAGAAGTGTGAAGATCCATCTTTTGGGTCATCACAATTCATTGAGACTTAAAGCAGAAAGATTCACAAAGTTAAATATTAACCTGAGAAAACAATCTAGTCCCCTTTTAAATCTATGTCCTATCTTTTACTCTTTCTCCCCTCTACTTTGTCCAGCTAGTCTGACCTCCTTACTTTGTTCTTTGCTTTGTTTCTCAAAAATTCTCACACACTCCTTCCTTATGGTCTTTTCTACTAGTATTTTCTCTACCCTGGAATTATTCCCCTTGAATTTTTGTTCAAATGTACCTTTTTGCTGAAAACTTCCATGAATATATTAATACTCTACAGGGGCTACACAACTACTCAAGTTACTGTTTAAAGCACTTAACATGGTTCAAATATATTTTTAGTCTGTATTTATTGCATTTATTATACATTATTTGTTTCCCTTGCTATAATAAAAGTTCCAGGAAAGCAGAGGTTTTTCATTGCTCTGTTCACTGATATATTCCAAGATCCTAGATCAGTAAACAGCATAAAGTAGGTGTGCCATGAATCTTTACTGAGTGAAAAATATGACCTTCCAAGGAACTGGGAATAGAGTCAAACTTACCACAACCATGAGGAACTTGAATGCAGAGAGGAAAGAGATCAAAAAGAATGATAAGGATGTTTTAGAAGTGATTATTCAAACTCAGCAATCAAAATATAATAAAACAAACCAAAACAAATGCCTACTCTGCTGAATGTCCTCTCTTGAGTCAGAAACCAGGGAAAGAAGGTCAAGTGTGTAGTGAGGATACATAATTACTCGCTTATTCATTCATTCATTCAATATTTATTACAGGTTTACCCTGAGCTAGTTACAACCTTGCATATTGGGGAGAAAGATTAAGAATGTCTCTTTGTCAGCACATTTATATTTAATGGAGGATACAAAAAAAAATAAGTATGTAATTATTTTCCAGTAAATATAAATGCAAAAAATATACAATTGAAGGTTCCATTTTAAATAGGGAGGTTGGACAAGACCATAGTGAGGTGCTGTTTCAGCACACACCATTCATTTGTTTTTGTTTTCAAATTTTAGAGATTTTGTTTTACTTTTTGACATACGAATATATTTTTTAAACTATGTAAAGTACTACATTTTCCAAAATCAGAACTATAATACACACTCCTAAAGTTTTCTTTCATCTCTTCCATCTTTATTAGTTTTTGCTTTACCTTTCCCTCTTCTATTACACAACTTATCATACTATGAAAACCTTTCTGCATCTTGTCTTTATTCACTTAAGAAAATTCTCTGGAGAGCACACTGTAGAAAAATATACAAACCTTTCTCTTTCCATTTTCACAGCTGTGTACTTCTCTATTGTGACTCGTAATTTAATCAATAACCTTCACGTTGGATTTAATCCAGTCTACTGTTATTGCAAATAATGCTTGGGAATAAGTGATTTATATATTTTTTGCTACTATATCTTTGGGATAGATTCTTAGAACTGTAATTGTTTGAAAGAGATAAATGCATATGTAATTTTGCTAGTAGTTCAAATCACATGCAACATGTTGCTTTCCTACCTCCATTGTATAAAAATATCTGTATCCCTGCAGATTCACTTTCTGGATATATCATTAGACTTTTGTATTTCTGTCATTTTCACAGATGAGAAATAATACCTCAGGGCAGTTTTCATTTGTATCTTTGTTATTTTGAGTCGAGATGAACAACTCTGCATAAGTTTAAGGGCTATTTGTATTCCTTTATATAGACTATTTAATTGCATTTTATGTGTATTTTTCTATAGGATTTTCATTTTCTCTGCTACTATATGTGACATTAGCATTGACTTTTTCTCAGCTTTTCATTTGTCTTTTAATTTTTCATGTTTTTTTTTCCAGGAAGCTTTATATATTCGTATAATCTAACTTTTAAACTTGCTTTTAGAACTCTCTTTTGGTGTGTGACATAGGGAAGAGAACTAATTTTGTCTTCTTTCTCATATGACTATCTACTTGTCCCAAAAGCCGCTGTTTTAATAATAAGAAATTTAAATTTATTTTAAATTTTATAAGGTTGCCCTTCCCACTATAACTTGTTTTAATTTTTAGGGTGTTTGTTATTGGTCGTCTGTGCTTGTTTAGTCATCCATATAAACATTGGAAGAGAAATCTTGAAATATGATTGCTCAATATTCCCAGATAAAATGTATATTACATTCACCCTGGTCCTGATACATATGAACCAGACTAGAATACTCTGGTAGAGATTTCCAGACCTGGTAATATTGGGATGCAACCTTCTGAGTAATAATATTCAAGCATAATCTATGAATATTGAAATTACTCCAGAGATTGTCCTTTCCAAAGGTTACAGCTAATTCCTGTGACCTCTCGGACTAACAGCCTCAGAGGAGCTATAGTGAAAGGGCTCTAGATTTAGAGTCACTAGAGTTGAGTTCCTGTCTTAAATCATCATTTCAGTCATTTCTAGGCTAGTTCCTTGAACCTCTGTGTCATCATCTACACAATAGGTGTAACTGTCCTCACCCAGTGTGTTTTTCAATATAAGCTGAGTGAAAGCCCAAGACTGTGCTTTCATATAATTCACAGCAACCAAGGAATGAAGAAAAGAACCATCCCTTTAATCACACGGCATATGTATCTGCATCTCCCAACAAAGACACGAGGCTTCAGGGACAGGACACAACCAGCTGCAAGGGATTTGAGTTTACCTCTTCATGACACCTTCACATCACAGCCTCCTATAAAGGCCTCATGCAAACCTATGGAATAGGCTTTAGAAGTCTCTGTTCCTGTTTTTCTTGGGATTGGGAACATCTTTTGAGTTTGGTTCAGTGAAAGGGGATGTTTCTGTCTATTAATTTCCAGAAGGCATCTTTCACATCTTTATTCCTCAGGCTGTAGATCAGGAGATTCAGCATGGGATTGAGAAGTGTATATAACACAGAGGCCTCATTGACAATTTGACAAGAGTTTTCGGAGTTGGACAAAATATAGGGAAAGGATGGTCCCATGGAAGATGGTGATGGTGGTCTGGTGGGAGGCATGGGGGAGAAGGCTTTGTGATACCCCTTGGAAGAATGGATGTTTAGTTTATAAAAATAAAATCATAGGAAGCAAGGATGATCAGTGGTGTACTCACTTCATTGAAGGTGGAAAAGCCAAAGAGCAATAGTTGAGTAATGTGTATATTGGAGCTCAAGACTGCGATGAGAGCAGTATACTCACAGAAAAAGTGGTTGCTTATGCTACATTCAGAAAAATTTAATTGGAGAGCATAGCAAAGGAGTACCAAGGTGCAAAACATACCCCAGCAATATGACCCAGCCACCAGGAGGACACAGAACCTCTGTGACATGGCCACTGTATAAAGCAGAGGATTATAGATGGTCACAAAGTGGCCACAGGCCACCACTGCCAGAAAGACGGACTCAGTCACCACCACAGCATAGGACAGGAAAAACTACAACATGCAGCTGGAGTAGAAGATGCTTTTATTGGACATGACCAAGTTCTCAAGCAGCTTGGTAGTAATGATGGAAGAGTAACAAAAATCTACCAGAGAGAGGTTACTAAGGAAAAAATACATGGGAGTGTGAAAGTTTGGGTTTATCTGGATGAGTACTATCATCCCAAAATTTCCTACTGCAGTGATAATGTACATGATCAGAAACACGAGGAAGAGAGGAATCTGAAGTTCTGGGCAATTGTGAAACCCAAGAGGAGAAAGTTTGTCTCCACACTCAGAGTTCTTGCAAACATCACCACAATGCCTTTGAAGGGAGGGGGTGGGGGAAGAGAGCTGTTCTGTTAAAGAGAAGATTCATGGATGGGAGTGACAAAGACATTATGACTTTCTGTGGTAGACGAAATAACATGAGTTGAGTTATTTGTCTTAGTTTCCTCCATCTAGAATATACCCCATGCAGATAACTGCTATGGATATACCAAACCAAGCTGAGTCTCTGAAATGTCTTTCCATTTCCATTGCAATTTGTGTTTTCATAAAAAACACTTACCATATTATAGTGTGCACATCCACACATTAGCTAGTAGTGTAACATTCACATAACTTACAGAGAATGCTTGCACATAAATGCTTAAACTAGTGTAAAAGTCAGTGAAAAAATGTGAAACACTTGCCCAAGAGAACAATATATATTGTTACTATTTTTTGCCCATATACACAAATCAACTAAAATTTTCAAGAGGATATATTTAAACTCTAAGGATAAAGTAGAATATATTAGAAAAATCAAGAAAAAATATATCAATCCCATTTTAGCACCTTTTGTTCACTAAAGTTTACTTCTTTCATTGAATAGCTTGGCTGCTGAAGGGCTGAGGAATCCAGTGGCTCCTCTGTACCCCAGAGTGTAGTGTGCACTTTATTAGAGTTTATGGTCTGTGGGTTAACTTCTATTACAGTCCAGACATCATACGGACATCTCTTAAAGGGATCAAGATTTACAAGGTAAGAATTCTGTCAGAAATAATTAATTCTCATCCTGTAACCAAAAGTTTGGTCTCTGAACCCGATGCCAACCCAAATAACGAGAACAGAGTCTTGAGTGGAGAGGAAAGGTTTTTACTATGCCAGGCACAGGGAGCTAAGAAAGGACTCATGCCTCAAAAATTGCTAGCTCCCCTATGAGGAATGGGTAGGTATTTTTATTTGGGGTTTTGTGTAGGGGAGGGGGAACATGTAGCCTGTGCAGCTGGGTGCTTTTCCACCAGCCTGTCTTTGGCCTTGAGAGACTGCTTGCAGCAAGGCAGTTGGGGGGGGGTTGCGGTGAGATAGGAGGATGGCAGGTGGGCATCCTTTGCTGTTGTCTCTGGTCTCCTCTTCCTGTTTGAAGCAGGTTCAAGTGCTGGGAGTCTGGAGTCCAGGAGTTGAGGTCTGGGAAGCCTCCACCCCTTGATATTCTTGAGACAGGGGCTTTCCTGGCAAACTTCAAGGACACATGATAAGCTGAACTTTAGTGTGCCTCCAACACCAGGCCACCTGGGCTTTTAACAATTTGTAACTCCCATTTAGTTGTAAAGCTCAAGGAGTCCAAGTTTAAAGAAACAGGTATTTACATGTGAGTGGAGCTAGAGAAGCAGGAAAGGGGGTGGTGGGTTTTAGTTTTAACCCTATATATGCTGGCTTCAATGTGGGGGAACTGATATCAGGGCTGATGTTAAGAGCCTGTAACAATTCTTGTGAATGTTTATACACTAATTTAAGGTGCATATAAAGATAATACCATATCCATTTTCAAGTGGAAGTTTATTCTTTTCCTTGTGAAATGTTTGTCAATGGATTTGAAGCCAAATATTTCCATGACTAACTCCTTTCTTTAATATTATTGGACTCAGAATTGGATAGCATTTACAGTGACTCAACACACACACAAAAAAAAGATCATGAGAGTTACCATATCAGGAAAAGAATATTTTACCTGCTTTGTAGTAAACTCGATTAAACTCACCTGCTCCACAGATACAGGCCACCACTCTCCTGCTTCTCTGTAGACTGAGTGCAACTGGAGCCCCAAGGCTTCTACATCTAACTCAGTACTCCTAGAGACTCAAACTCCCAAAGTCACTACCAACTTACTCCTCAGAAGCATCAAAACAAGTAATTAAGGCCAATGCAAAGTCTCCTACACCATTTTTAATGACTCAAATTTCCTTGAAATTACACAAAAAAATTGCATCTTGAAATTGACTACCAGGACTTATTTGCTCCTAATTAAAATCCATTTGGAATTAAAATAAAACTGAGGCAAGGCAGTGTTTCTCCAATCCTGCCTCATCAACCATAAAATTCAGTGGGGCTTTTTTGATTTTGTGGGCAGCGTATACCACATTTAGGCAAGTTACTCCAACCTATTTACAAAGTTACCCCAAAAGTTGTCCATTTTTAGTGGATCCCAAAACAAGAGAAAATTCCAAGAATTCCAGTCTGTCACGCCAGCTGCTGTGTTATTTGGGCCATATGACACAGCATATATGATCATCCTTGAAGTGTATTTGCAGATAAAGATTCTTCAGAACTTTGGATAAGCCCCTGTGGTGAATTACAGATCAGACCTTTGAATTTTAAAGCAAAGCAATAACTTCTTCTGCAGATAACTATTCACCTTTTGAGAAACAGATTCTAACTTTTTAATGGACCCTAACAGAGACTGAGTGACAATAAGCTACCAAGTTACTATGCAACCTACACTTCCCATCACACACTTCATATTGTGTAGCTCACCAATCCAGAATGGGAGGCATGCACTGCAGTCAACAGTACTCCTGTTCCTGAAGACACAGGTAAATTGCATGAGCAAGTGATCCAGTTGTCCATGGTCCATACTTTGATTGCATGGCTTTCTCTGTGAAAGCGTGAACTTGTCGTGAGGTATTCCCTATGAACAACCTGAATGTGGAAGAAAGCACCAGGGCCTTATTCTCAGATGATTCTGTGTGATATGCTGGCACCACACAACGTGGACATTTGCAACACTACAGTACTGCCTTGGGGGGTTCCTGAAAAACAGTGGTGAAAGATCTAGTATTCAGAAATTCAAAAAGTGTGCCTGGAATATTGGAATAGCCTATTTAAAACTCAGTTATAGGACAGTCTCTGTTGGTATTATTTTAGAGTGATGGAATGATTGCCTCCACAATGTGTTAGATGCTGTAGGTCTGAAACCAGTATACATTGCTGTTTCTCCTGTAATTTATGGGTCCAAAGTGGAAATAAGAGTGGCTATTCTACAATTATCCTTAGTGATCTACCAGCTAAAACTCTGCTTTATGAAGGTGAAACTATGAGCTCTAGTGGTTTAGAAGGCTTATGTTTCCATAAGGAACACAGTGATAGATACATTAAAGTGGAATTGTGACTTGTTTGACAAACAAAACGTGGTGGGAGTTAAATAGATTCCAGAATAGAGGCACCAAGATGCCTTACTACTTCTGTTACCAAGCAAAAGCGGGTCTGCTTCTTGGTGAGTTGAAATCAAAGCTTTCTCCAGAAGTAGTCACACAAAGTAAAATTTATTTGCAGCAAATAAGGAGCCCACAGGAAATTTTTTCCTAAGCCATGGATCCCTGAGCAAGGGAAAGCAGGGGCCTTTTATTTCAGATGGAGGATGAATATCCAAAAGGGAAGTTTCACCATTACATGTAGAGGTGGTTATTCACTTGCACAGATGCAGTTTGAAAACATCATTCCACATGCATCACATGTTATGGTAATAAGGCTTAAGCGCCTCCTAAGGTAGAGATCTTAACATTAAAATTAAACAGGGTAACACTTGGGCACTTCTCAGCCCCTCTGTGCAGGTGTCACTCTTGCAGAGACGTTTGGATCCATTCAGAGCAGGTGATTGTATCTCTTAACATAACTGAAGAAACAATTTTTGGAAACAATTAAGCACTTCCTCCTTTGAGTTACTTGGAGCAGTTAGTCAGTGACAACATCCCTCCTCTGGTTTTATCCTGTTCCTCCATCTTAAGAGGCATGAGGCAAACGTCCATCATCTGTGACTGCTTCCTGCTGAGCATGGGCATTGTCACACGGACTGATAGAGGACAGAAGTATTCCTCACCAGGTATAGCCTCAAGTTGTTTGCATTCTTGCGTAACAACCCTCTGTAATTGTATAGCTTCAATGTTTTTAGCCACAAACTGTATGAGAATTAAATATGCAGAGTCCAAAGGGAAAGAAAAGAAGAATAGCTATTAAGGGGCATAAAAGAAGGAAGTCTGGCTGGCTTCTTTCTGTTAGCCATGTGGATTTCTCCAATAACCCAGTTTTACTCTCTTCTATAGCGCCACTACTATTAACACAGAGAGAGAAAGACACATTAGCTAAGGCCCAGACTCATTTCTCTTCTGCTAAAAGATAATCGAAGGCAGTTCTATCACCTTCAAATCCAGGCTTGATTCATTGGCTACCATGGCCAACATGGCAGTGACTTCTTTGATAGTGGCTGCATTATAAATGATACCTCCTGCTGAAGCCACTAGTGACTCAGTCAGGGAGATTACCCCAGCACTAAGGAGCCCTGCTTCCCTCTTGTTCTTTCCTCTTTTGATTTGTGGAGGTGCTAAGGTGGTACAGTTATGAACCTGTATATATTTAGGATCTGGATGTACTTACCCCACTGTCCAGATTCCACCATCCCTTTTATAATCTAGTTACAGGGTTTCCCATACTTCTCTGCTGGACCTAGCCTTGCTGCCCAGGAACATACAGCCTCCTTGTAAGCCTACCATGCTGAAATGATATGGGGAGGGTTAGGATCCAGGGCAGATACTGGGATGGATAGACAGTCATTCAGAGATTCATAGGTCCTTGGGATTTACTTAACTTTGTGGTGTCAACAAAACAAGAGCTTCAAATCAGAGAGTAGTTCACAGGAAAACTCAAGGTCATCAATCTTATGCAATGATGTCTTTTGATGTTCAGCTGTGGGAGCCTTTTTTACCCATGTGTGATGGATACAAGCAGTGACTCCTAATTTTATGTAAAAGTGAGTGGTTAGTAACACCAAGTGAGACACTACCCAACTAGGATTTAGCTGATCAGGGGGCAAACTACTTTTCCAAGTTTTAAGATAGACCCAATATCCAGGCTCATATGAGTGGAGCTTGAACTCTGTAGGTAAGGAAAGACGGAAATTTCCATATTTATTGAGTGCTTCTGCCACCTGCTTCAGATTATTTACGTGTTTGATAGCCTGGGTCTGGGTTTGTGAGTGAATGTGAGTCTTTAGAAGGCCTGGCATAGGGCATTTCCAAGAGCCTAAACTTCAGTTTGCCTTTTGGGGCTGCCTTTATCTGAATGAAGGCTATTGGCAATAATTTTAGCCAATCTTCCTGCATCTCTTGGCACAGGTTATTCAAGGTGTTTTTTTAAAGTTTGGCCCACTCAGTTTTTCCAGACGATTGTGGTCTCCAGGCACTATGTAGCCTCCATTTGATTTTTAAAACTCTGAGTATTTCAGAGGTGATCTCTGACATAAAGCCTGACCCATTATCACTCTGGATTGATCTAGACAACTCCAAATGGTGAATCATCTCTTTTAACAACACCTTTCTTACCCCCTTTACCATTTCTGACCCGCAAGGGAAGGCTTCAATCCATCCAGTAAATGTATCCACAAACACCAAGAGGTATTTTAACCCTCCAGGGTCCATGGGCATATCAGTAAAATCAACTTGACAGTCTTCCCTCGGTTAAGTTGCCTAAATTTGAGTTGCTTTCACCAGGGGAGGTACAGGAGGTCTGATCTGTACATTAATCATTCCTCTGGCAATAAACACATTGTCCAGTTATTTTTTTCAATAAGTTATTTTATACCTGGGGTGCTTATGACCTTCATCAGAGAGAGGTATACAAGGTCTGTTGCCCATTATGCGTAGAATCATGAGCACACTTAAGTAGTTGTTTGGGGACTTGAATCTTCCCTCATTGGTTTATCATCCAGCCCTTGGCTATTGGGGACCACTGGTAACCCTGTATAGTGGCTTCCCTTACTTCATCCGGTGAATACACTGGCGTAAATTCATAGAAGGATAGAGAAGGAATTAAAGGTAACTGGAGAAACTCTGCTGATATAGCAGCCCTTTTTGCAGCCACGTCTGCCAAATTATTCCCTTTTATGGCCTCTAATTCCTCACTTTGATGGCCTTAAAATGGCCCACAACTACTTCCTTGGGGCCTTGTCCCACTTCTAGAAGTTTAAGGATCTCTGGCCCATGTTTAATTTCTTTTACTGCTGCTGTTATGAAGTCCTCTTTCTTTTGAAATGACTCCATGAGCATGAATTACAGAGGAAACATACTTAGAGTCTGTGTATATTGTTATTGTTTTTTCTTTTCCAAATCCCAATGCTCTGATTGATGCAATTATTTCTGCCTTTTGACCTGAGGTGACAGGCGTTAGCCCCTTGGCTTCTATGGTCGCATGCAGAGACGCTACTGCATAACCTGCGCCTCCTTGTCCATTACTCATGAAGCTGCTCCTATCTACAAACCATACTTCCTCTGCATTAGGTGATGGTTCTCTCTGGAGACCTCTGTGGCTAGAGTAAACCTGATCAGTCACTTCTGGCAAGCATGGGTAATAGGCTCATTCTAATCAAGGAGAAGGGTAGCAGGATTTATGGTATAATAGGGTTTTAAAGAAATCTGAAGGTAATCTAGCAGCATAGCTTGATATAATAGCATTATATTCTGGGATAGCCATAGATGTCCTTTAGTCTCTAATAAGCTAGAGACTTGATGGGGGGTCTATACCATCATGGGTTGGCACATAGTTTTTCTTCTTCTTTGATTAAGAGGCAGGTGGCAATTAAAACTCTCAAGCATGGGGGCTATCTTTTCACCACAGTGTCTAGCTGCTTCAAAAATAGGTTATCACTCTTTTTAAGGGTTCCAACATTTGAGCTACCAGTCCTATAGCTATTCTCTTTCAAGAACATATAGGTCAAATGTTTTGCTCGGGTCTGGTAAGGCCCCTGCACGTGCTTCCATTAGCAAGTGTTTAAGCTTATAGAAAGCTTGGTCACATAGCTTATTCCACTCAAAGGGGTCTATTCTGTCCCTATAGTTTACATAGAGAGACTTAGCAATCAATCCAAAATTAGGGATCCAAATGTGGCAGAAGCCAGCCAACCCCAAGAATCCTCATAGCTCCCTATGAGTTATTGGTGAAGTTGACATAGTGCCATTTTTCTCTCTTGAGAAAGTCTATGTTGTCCCCTTGAAATGATAAACCCCAAAATCTTTACAATTGAATTAGATATTTGTGCCTTCCCTTTACACACTTTATATCCCTTACTGGTTAAGAAGTTTAATATAGTTAAAGTGTTTTTATCAGAGATTTCCTTAATAGGCCTGGCTATTAAGATGTCATCCACATAGTGTAACCCAGTACTGTGTCCTAATTCCTAATTTTAGTTCCCTTAAATCTCAGTCCATGATTTCCCTGAAGATAATAGGGGAGTTTTTGAACCCTTGCAGTAAGTCAGTCCAGAAATACTGATGCTTTTGGTAGGAGTCTGGATTCTCCCATTCAAAGGCAAATATTTCCTGGGACTTGAGATCCAGTGGGATGCAGGAAAAAACATCTTTTAAACCCAGCACTGTATACAACCTGCTGTCCCCAGGGAGATCAACTAGCACAGTATAAGGATTAGGTACTACAGACTGTATGTCTCAGACTGCTTCATTGATAGCCTTAAGGTATTGGACAATTCTATATTCCCCTGTTACTGGCTTTTTAATGGGTAATATTGGAGTGTTTATAGGGATCTACATGGCCTGATCATTCCCTGTCCTAAAAGCCTATCTATTACAGTCAGGATTTCTCTTCTGACTTCTGGCTTCTGGCTTCTGGCTTCTGGCTTCAATGGGTATGGTTTTACACGGGGCCAGTGATGTATCTGCTTCAATTTTACCTTAATGGCATGGAATTGGCTACTTGTACCACCTGTCCTTGTGCCCATACTTCAAAGTTAACTTGGCTTAAAACATTTAGGGAACTCTCTTCCTTCTTAAGTGCTGGTGTATCTTGTAATAGGGCCATGAACTCAACTCGCCATCATTTAAGGACTTGGTTATCTATTTTATCTTGTTCCCAGCTTATCGAGCCCCCTGACTTAGATAGTATGTCCCTCACTAGAAAGGGTAACAGGGAATTCTGGTAGATACAGGAAAAAAATGTTTCAACACTTTTGATTCAATTTCACAGGTCCAGGCTCCAGAAACCTTTTGGTCTCTCCTTTTTCTGATACTCCTTTTATGTCACACTTTTTTTTTAGACAGATCTCCCCTTTGATTGTTCAACACCAAAAATGTGGCTCCAATATTGAGCAGGAATTCAACGTGCTCTCTTTCCACTGCCAAAGTCACCCAGGGCTCCTCTGGGAAGATTTGGTTGCCTGGAGCCAAATGGGGAGGCCCATGGCCCCATCATGACTCATCTGTAGTCAAGGGAAGTTGCCACAGCTCAGTCTTGTTTCATCCCTTCCCTCTCTAGGGATGGTTCAAACAGTCCCACTGTCAATGCCTTTCCTGTTTACAGTACTTTTGCTGATTAGTCCCCAAATTTGCTGAAGGTCTTCTGGTTCCTTGGTGGGGGCTGGGGTCACCCACCCGTGGCTTCTTCTTCCTTTCCATCAGGTTACCTTGAGCTGTCTGGAAGGCCACAGATAACAGGGGAAGATTGCCTTTTCATTGTCTTGTCTTCTTTTTCATCCTCAGTTACATCCTGATTGTTGAACACCCCACAGGCAGCCTCTGCTAGCTGTGCAGAATTAGTATCAGGACCTATGGACAAATTTTGGAGTTTCCTATGGATGTCTGGAGCACTTTGAGATATGAAATAGGTATTAAGAACCACTCAACTGCTCTAGGCTTCAGGATCAAAATTTATATATCACCCAAGGCAGTCTCACAACTTCTGTAAAAAGGTGGATGGATTTTCCTCACGACCCTGTTGGACCTCTCAATTTAGACCAGTTAATGGTTGACTTCCTTAACATTTACATGCCTTTCAAAATCAGACCCCCCAAAAGTAAAAGTTTTCTTGATTATCAAGATCATTGTGATTCCACCCAGGGTAAATCCTTGACACAGCCTGTTCACTAGGCCTGTGGATGTCTGACCCTGAGTCATCTTCCTTACCTGCTTGTTCTCTAGCTTTGAACAGAACAGGTGACTTTTCCTCAGGAGTCAGGAATGTAGTCAATAGGCTTTGAATTCCTTCCCATGTTGGATCATGAGTGGAGAAGATTTGCTTTGTTGGGTTTATGAACTCTTCTGGGTCAGTGCTCAATCCTTTAGTGTGTGCCTTTCAATTATACAGATCAGAGGTGGAAAAGGGTACATATTACATAGAAAGATTATCTGCTCTTGGGTTAATTGAGGATAACCAAATGCCTTCCTATTCTGGAACATACAGCCCAAAAAGCTCTCCTCTGGGATGGAACTTGCACTCCCATATTCTGGGATTTTTTCTTATGGTCTGTTTCCAACAGTCCAGGGGCAACTTATAATGATTACTGATGATGCAGATGCCACAAGATTTTTCTCAGAGGAGGTTCAACACCACAGTAGCCTGAAACCAGACCCAAGATAAATAAGGAAATAGACTGGGCAGACAGCTTGGAATGACTTGACTGAAGTACAAGATCCCAGAGATCAGTGGAAGTCCTTTAGCAGAGAGTGAAAGGGAAAACAAAACTGGTAGACACTGGGATTCCAGGGCCCTCCAATAAAGAGGGCAAGGAGAAGAGGAAGATCTAGCAGTCCAGAAAACTATAATTGCAGAGGGACTGTAGGTAACAAGATCAATGTCAGGTGTCCCTGACAGAAAGACACAAACTGTGGAACTCCAAAGGGGCCTTGAGCCCACAAAAGACAGACTCACTGACTCCAGGGAGGCATCAAACACACACAAGACAGACTCAGAAACTCAACAGGGGACTTGAACGTGCAGACTCAGTGACTCCAGAGGAGACTTGACTTGAACTCACACCACATCACTCCAGGGCTTGAACCTTCACAGGAAGCTAGTCAAGGTTCAGATTGCTCCTGTTTCACCAGAGCCAAAGCACTGGGCTTCTCCAATGGCTGGGTTGTGCAATTCCTTAAGTCCTTAAGCCTGGCTTAGCCAGACTTTGTAAGATAACTTAAAAAAATAACTCTTATAGACATGTCATGGAGTCAGCACCACATGCCTCCATCAAGAGATCCTCCAAGCAAAGCTCTCAATTCAACCACTGGGTCTCCCGATGGGGCAGTGATGTCAAGCCAGCAGCACACGCACTAATAAGGATGCCCTCCTCATGAGGTCCAATCTTCAGTACCTGGTAGTGTGGATGGGCTAGCCTGAGTGTGTTGCCATAGCCCACTGCTCCCCCTATTGAAAACTGGGTGGCTGGAGGACATGAATCTCAGAGAGACAGAAGTTCCTTTGTGGTCACCAATTTTTTTACCAAACCAAAGTGGGTTTGCTTCTTGGTTGGTTGAAGTCAAAGACTTAACCAGAAATAGTTGTCACACAAAGTACAATTTATTTGCAACAAATAAGGAGCCCACAATAAGTGGAATTATTGCCAAAGGCATGTCTGCCCAAACAAGGGAAAGCCGGCGCCTTTTATTTTGGATGGGGAATGAGTATTCACAAGACAATTTTCATCCTTACATGTAGAGCTGGATATTCACACAGATGCAGTTTGAAAACATGCTTTCACACACATTGCATGTTATGTTAACAAGGCCTAAGCTCCCCCTGGGGTCATCTTAACATTAAAATGAAGCACAGGTAATCTCTAGGCACTTCACGCGAAATCTGCACGGGCATCCCTCCTGCAGTGTGGTTTGGACTGGTTCAGGGCAGTTGGTGATTGCATCTTTTATAACTGAAGAAACGGTTGTGAGAAACAGTTAAGTGCTTCCTCCTCTTAGTTACTCGAGGCGATCAGTCAGTGACACTTCTACTTCCAGTCTCTCAAACACTGATCTGAGATCACCACATAAGAAACTCTGCATAACACACCAGCTCACATTTATGAGTCACCACAAGAATTTTTTAATTTTGAAAAAAACATGTGGTCAGTAAAGGGACTAGAGCCCTGTATATCTTCAAGCTTTCCATTGATTCCATTATGATACTGCAATAATCATCTTATTGCTCTAAAAATATTGTAACAAACTGGTAAAATGATGACGTTGTATTTATGGCATGTTGCTCTCTCCCTCTTGTGTTTTCTTTCCTACTGGATTGTTTTCTCACTTAATGATAACAATGCTGTCAACATACTCCTCTAAATTCTTTGATCATTATCATTTAAATTTCTATTGTTATTTTTTAATCTCATAACTTTTCTAGCATATTATAATATTAAATAATCATAGACTGTCTGAATTGGAGAGTAACTGGAAAGTATTTTGCTCAAGGCTTCCATATTCTCTAGAGAAATCTGCAGAATATTGGAATAAATAACACCAATGGCTACATAATCACCCTCAAAACTTCTGGTGATGGAAATATTGGTTTTGATTAAAGCTACATATGTTATTATCTTGTTTTGAGTCATGTAATCTTTGTTATATTTGTATGTTATTTTGAGAAAGCAAAAGTGTCTTGTATTTACAAGTTGTTCATAACCACAGAAGTAGCTTTAATCATTTGAAAATAAATTTATAAATAAGTTAGCAAATAACAAGCACATATTTTAAATATTCAGGATAATAAAAGAGTACTTGTATGACTCTCATAAATACGTGTGCCTCCCTCCTTGCCACCATCATCATTTTCCATGGGACCTTCTCATTCAATTATTGTGTACCCAACTCCAAAAACTGATGGCTCACAGTCAAACTTTATTTTATACAGTGTTGGTTCCCATTCTTAATCCTCTGATATATAGCCTCAGGAAACAAAGATGTGAAGGAGCATGTCAGGAAATTGATGAATCACTCAATATAATTTTGTAGAACATTTGTATTTCTAAAGGAATTTGATTATTATATTGAGGATAATTCAATGCTTCTATTAGAAATGATGATTCAAATTCTTTACTGAATTCACCAGATTTTTAAATCTATTGTAATAAACCAGTTATTTGATTATTTGATTTCTACTCACTTCAATGTTTATTACAATAGCTGTGAAGCATATGTGAAGTAGCATAAATGCTGTGGGTCAAATAGCATTTTCCAAAATATCAATGCCCGCCAAGAAGCTGAGAATGTTTTTTGTAAATAGGGTCTTTTCAGAGGTAATAAAGGTAAGGATCAAGATAAGATCATACTGGATTAGGGTGATCCCTAAATCCAATGAGTGTGTCCTAATAAGAGACAGAAAAGGAAACACAGAGACATACATGGAAGAAGGCTTTGTGAAGATGGAGGCAGAGACTGGCATTTGCTGCTACCAACCAGGGAGCTCCAGGAGCCATGGGAATCTGGAGGATGCAAGGAAACATTCTCACCTAGAATCTTCAGAGGGAGCATGACCTTGCCAGCACCTGGACCTCAGGCTTCTGATTTCATGAACTGTGAAAGAAGACATTTCCACTGTTTTAATCCACTGACTTTCTGATAATTTACTGCAGCAACCCTAGGAAGTTTATTTAATAATAAACATCAGACCACAAAATCCAAATCTCTTGACTCATATTTTGGCATTGCAAATCATTTCTCTGTTCAGTTCTGCCTAAAGCCTTATGCTAGCTATCCCCTAGTTTTCAACCTTAGTGAATCATGCCACTATTCTCAAATTAAATGAACATTTGCTCATTTATTCCTTGGCTTATGTGATTTCCTTTTTCTTTCAACTGGAACATCCTCTTTTTCTGGCATACTGATGCATCACTTGCTATATATAAACCTTTAAATCCAAATCACTATCACAAAGAAAGTTTTGATTTTCACTCCCACAACATTTTCCACATTTCGGGTATGCCTACAGACATTTCTATAAGGAAATCACAATGTCATGATATAATGTGTTCACTATTACTTTATACTTATTATTCTTATGTCCTTTCTACAAAATTTTGAAATATGAGGACATTCTCAGATTTTGTAATATTCTCTTAAAAATTTTTGGTGTGATTGTACTATGTAGGCACAATGTAGATGTCCTCAAAGAAAAAATCAGGATGATAACCCAGGGATGGAGGAAGAGATCAAAACTCAGCAACTTGAGCTATTGGGAGAGAGAGATTTGGAAGCTGAATATGACTCATAGGAACAAAATGCAGGATTTCTTTTGCCTTCATAACTTCTTTTTAGACCCTAGAGAATCTTTAATGAACCATTTGTTTTTATATCACAAGCTCAGGAATTAGATTGAATGCTCTCCTATGTGGCATTTTACAAAAATGTAATTTCTTCTAAATTGGTGGGCACAATGATTGCTCAAGCTACCTTATGACATTCTTTTAAATATTTAATTTTAGAAAAATATACAAATTGACTTAGAAAACATGGTGACTACTTAGAAAATAACCAAGGGAAAGATAAATCATCTAAATGCAACCATTCAGAGATAACTGTTGTTAGCATTTTCTGCATGATTTTTCTATATTTTCTATGCACAATGCATGTGTCTTGAGATATATAAGTGACATAAATTTGACTCTACATTTTTCATTGAACATAAAATAACCGTTATTGAGAGACTGATGTCAGCATCATGGTGGAGTGAGCTCTTCCATCAGGCCCTCCTTTCTAAAGTACAATGAGAGGGAGATTCAAACACCAACAGAGGACACACTCATAACAAAGGAAATATGTGGGAGACCCATGCAGCCATATGCCTGAAGGTGGTGGTGAGGCAGGATCCTCTGGAGGAATGTGAAGATGCTCAGCAGGAGTTCAGAGGAGAGTGAAGACTCACAGCTAGAAGAAGGGCACAATTGGGGACAGGTGCTCTGTCCCTGCCTGGCACTCCAGCCCCGTGCTCCAGCCCCACATTCACTGGGAAAGCAGCATGGTGAGGGAACGGCTGGTTAGAGGAGAAGGTCAGCTGGGGAGGGGTGATCTGTTCCTGCCTGGCACTCCAGCACTGCACTCCAGGCCCATGTTCATCAGGAGAGCAACACATTGAGAGAGGGGCTGGCTAGTGAAGCGGATCAGCTTGGGATAGGTGGTCTGCTCCTGCCTGGTGCTCAAACCTGTGCTGCAGCCTCGTGATCACTAGAAGCACCACACAGAAAGAGAAGCAGTGGCAGGTGGAACCCTCTGAGTGCCCAGAGAACAACACACAGAGAGAGGCACTGCTTGAGGTAGGCATGCAGATATATGAAACTGCTCATTACACTGCCTGGCACTCCAGTCCTCCTATCACCCAGTGCTCCACAGAGAGTGAGAAGCAGAGGCTGAGAGAAGCACAGGGGAAGGAGAGCATTGCTCCCCCTGCCCAGCACTCCAGATCAGCCATTGGCCAGAGCATTTCACAGTGAGAAAAGAAGCAATTTGCCAGAACTTGGGATCCCCCACATTGTGTTTGACCCAGAATACACAGAGACTGATCCTCATTAAGCGGAGGCACGTTACAGCAGCAACTAGATAATAGAACCATGAAGAGGCAAAAATCCACACCATCAATCAATATGAGACAGTATATTAAATCTACAGACGAGAAGGAATATGACAAGTACCCGGAAGCCAACTTAGACGATACACAAATCCATAACCTAAATGACATAGAATTCAAAATAGCTATCATGATACAACTAAACAAGTTACAAGAAAACACAGAAAGACAAATTAATGAATTCAGGAGCTTATTCACAAAAGAGATTGAAACTTTAAAGAGAACCAATCAGAATTGTTGGAGATGAAAAACACAATGGATGAGATTAAAAAAATTTGGACTCCCTAAACAACAAAACTGACAATATGGAAGACTAAATTAGCAATTTAGAAGACAATACAATAGAAGTGCTTCAGAAGGTGGAGAAGAGAGAACTAAGAGTAAAAAGAAATGAAGAAGCTCTCTGAGAAATATCTGACTCAATTAGGAAATGCAACATAAGGATTATAAATATTCAAGAAGGGGAAGAGAAGGAGAATGGAGCAGAAAGCTTCTCCAAAGAAATAATAGTGGAAAATTTCCCAAACCTGGGAAAGGAGATAAAAATTTATTTAAAAGGCTACCAGAACTCCCAACTATGTTAAAATAACAAGACCTACTACAAGGAATATAGTAGTAAAGCTGGAAAAAGTCAATGAGAAAGAAAAAATATTGAGCAGCAAGGAAGAAGAAAATAACTTACAAAGGAACCTCCATCAGGCTTTCAGCAGATTTCTCAGCAGAAACCTTACTGGCTACGAGAGAGTGGAATGATATATTCAAAATCCTGAAAGAGAAAAACTTCTAGCCGAGAATTCTCTATCCAACAAAAATCTCCTCCAGATATAATGGAGAAATAAAAACTTTCCCAGATAAACAATAGCTAAGGGAATTCATCACTACAAGACCCCCACTACAAGAAATCCTCAATAAGGCCCTCATACCAAAAAGGAAAAACAAGAAACAGGAAAAGAGCTACAAAGAGCAAGGAGATGAATAGGGAAGTAACAATCAGAAATTGGAAGCTCTTTATCAGATCAGGTTGGTAAACACTTAACTCTTACATCAAGGATAAAGAAAAGGAAAACATCAAAATAAAAATTATATCATCACCTTAACCACAAACTCACAACACAAGATGGAATAAGATATGAAAAAATAAATTAGAAGGGGAAGAGGAAAGGAATGGAATCAGGATAGTCTAAGGAAATAAGAGGCTATCAGAAAATGGACTATCTCATCTTCTAGACTTTTTATACAAACCTAATGGTAACCACTAAACAAATAATTACAACAGAGACATATATGATAAAAAAGGAGAAAATTAATAAAATCACATAGAATACTACCTAATCAAATTGGTAGCCCAATATACATGGGACCAAAAAAAAAAAAAAAGAATATGCAGGAGAACCAGAAAATGTGCAATAAGATGGCAGTGTTAAGCCTTCATCGATCAATAATCACAGTAAATGTAAATGGACTGAATTCTCCAATCAAAAGACACAGAGTGGCAGGATGGAATAAAGAATAAGATTCAGCAATATGCTGCCTCAAGGAAACACATCTTAGCTCTAAAGACAAATATAGGCTCAGAGAGAAGGGATAGAAGACAATAGTCCAAGCTAATGGCCAACAAAAGAAAGCAGGTGTTGCCATACTTATATCAGACAAAGTAGACTTCAAGATAAAAGAGGTAAAAAGAGAAAGAGGGGCAATATATAATGATAAAAGGGACACTCCAGCAAGAAGACATAACATTTTTAAATATATATGCTCCCAACAGAGGAGCACCAAAATACATAAAGCAACTATTAACAAACCTAAAAGGAGATATTACCAACAACACACACACAATAATAGTAGGGGGCATCAATACCTCACATACTTCAATGGATAGATCATCTAGACAAAAAGTCAACAAGGATATAGTGCAATTAAATGAAAAACTAGGCCAGATGAACTTAATAGATATATAGAGAGTACTCCATCCAAAAACAGCAGAGCATACATTCTTCTCAAGTGTTCATGGACCATTCTCAAGGGTAGACCATATACTGGGAAATATGGCAAACCTTAATAAATTTAAGAAGATTGAAATCATATCTACTGTCTTTTCTGACCATAATGCTGTGAAACTAGAAATCAACTACAAGAAAAAAGCAGGGAAAGGAACTAAACAACATGCTACTGAACAATAAATGGGTTATTGAAGAAATACAAGGAGAAGTCAAAAAATATTCAGAGACAAGTGAGAACGAAAATGCACCATACCAACTCATATGGGATGCAGCAAATGTGGTCCTAAGATGGCAATTAATAGCAATACAGGCCCATGTTAACAAACAGGAAAAAGCTCAAAGAAACAATCTCAAGCTATAGTGAACAGAATTAGAAAAAGAAGAACAAAAAAAAAAAGCCCACACTCAGTAGAAGGAGGGAAATAATAAAAATTAGAGCAGAAATAAATGAAATTGAAACAAAAAAGACTGTAAAAAGAATCAATGAAATAAGGAACTGGTTCTTTGAGAAGATAAACAAAATTGACAAACCATTAGCCAGACTCACTAAGAAAAAAAAGAGAGAAGGCTCAAATAAATAAATTAGAAATGAAAGAGCAGAAATTACAATGGGTAACACAGAAATGTGAAAGAATATGAGGATATTATGAAAAACATTATGCCAACAAACAGGACAATCTAGAAGAAATGGACAAATTCTTAGACTCTTACAATCTACCAAGACTGAATGAAGAAGAAATAGAGAATATGAATAGAACAATCTCAAGTAGAGAGATTGAAACAGTTATCCAAAACCTACCCCAAAATAAAAGTCCAGGACCAGAGGGCTTCGCAGGAGAATTCTAACATTCAAGTAAGATTTATTACTTATTCTTCTCAAATTATTCCAAAAAAATTTAGGAAGATGGAAATTTTCCTAACATATTCTATGAGGCCAGCATCACTCTGATACCAAAGCCAGATATGGACAATGCAAAGAAGGAAAATTACAGGCCAGTATTGCTGATGAACATAGATATACAAATCCTGAAAAATTATTGTTAAACAGAATACAGCAGTACATTTAAAAGATCATACTTCATGATCAAGTGGGATTCATACCAGGGACATAAGGATGGTTCAACCTCAGCAAGTCCATCAGTGTGATTCACCACGTTAACAAAATGAGGAACCAAAACCACATGATAATCTCCATAGATGCAGGGAAGGCATTTGAGAAGATCCAACATCCGTTCTTGACAAAAACTTTCAGCAAAATGGGCATAGAAGGTAACCTCAACATTATAAAGGCCATATGTGGCAAACCCACAGTGAATATCATGCTCAATGGGGAATAACTGAAAGCCATATCTTTGAGAACAGGGACAAGTCAAGGGTGCCCACTCTAACGACTCTTATTAAACATAGTACTGGAGGTTTTGACGAAAGCAATTAGGCAAGAAAAGAAAAGGAGTCCAAATAGGCAGTGAAGAAGTGAAACTCTCGCTGTTTGCAGATGACATGATTTTGTATATAGAAATCCCTAAGGAATCCATCAGAAAACTATTTTAAATAATCAACAACTACAACAAAGATGCAAGGTACAAAGTCAACTTACAAAAGTCAGTAGCATTTGTATACTCAAATTACAAACTAACAGAACAAGAACTCAAGACTACAATTCCATGTACAATCACAACAAAAAGAATAAAATATCTAGGAATATATTTAACCAAGGAGGTGAAAGACTGATAAAATAAAACTATAAACTATTACTGAAAGAAATCGATAATGACTTAGACAAATAGAAAGATATTCCATGTACATGGATTGGAAGAATCAATGTAGTTAAAATGTCCATACTACCTAAAGCAATCTGCAGATTCAATGCAATTCCAATTGGAATCCCAATGACATTCTTCACATAAATAGAAAAAAGAATATGAAAATGCATCTTTGGCAACAAATGACCTCAAATAGCCAAAGCAAGACTGAAAACCAAGAACAAAGCTGGAGGCATCACAATCCATGACTTCAAAATATATTGCAAAGCTATAGTAATCAAAACAGCATGGTACTGGTACAAGAACAGACACACAGATCAATGGAACAGAATTTAAAGCCAAGAAATAAAACCGCACATCTATGGACAGCTAGTCTTACACAAAGGAGGTAAGAGCATACACTGGAGTAAGTAAAGCCTCTTTAATAAATGGTGCTGGGAAAACTGGACAGCCACACACAAAAGAATGAAAGTAGACCATTATTTTTCCCCATGCACAAAAATAGACTCAAAATGGACCAAAGACTTGATGGTAAGACCTGAAACCATAAAACTTCCAGAAAAGAATATAGACAGTACACTCTTTGATATCAGACTTAAAAGGATCTTTTTGAATACCATGTCTATTCAGACAAGGGAAACAAAAGAAAAAGTAAACGAGTGGGACTTCATCCTACTAAAGAGCTTCTGGGAGGCAAAGGAAATCAAGAACAAAATGGAAAAAACAACCCACCAACTGGGAGAAAATATTTGCAAGTCATATATCTGATAAGGGGTTAATCTCCATAACATATGAAGAGCTCACATAAATGAACTACAAAAAAACAATCAAAAAGTGGGCAGAAGACATGAGCAGACATTTTTACAAAGAAGACATACAGGTGACAAATAGGCACATGACAAGATGCTCAACATCAGTAATCATCAGGGAAATGCAAGTCAAAACTACACTTAGATACCATCTTACACCCATTAGAATGGCTATAATGACCAAGACAAAAAAATAACAAATGTTGGAGAGGTTGTGGTGAAAAGGGAACCCTCATCCACTGCTGGTGGGAATGAAAACTGATGTAGCTACTGTGGAAAACAGAATGGATATTTCTCAAAAACTTAAAAATAGAAAAACCGTATGACCCAGCTATCTCCCTACTGGGTATTTACCCAAAGAACTAGAAGTCAACAATTCAAAGAGACTTATGCGCCCCTATGTTCGTTGGAGCATTATTCAGAATAGCCAAGACATGGAAGAAACCCAAGTGCCCATTGACTGAAGATTGGATAAAGAAGATGTGGTATATATATATATATATATATATATATATATATATATACACACACACACACACACACACACACACACAATGGAATACTACTCAGCCACGAAAAAGACAAAATCATCCCATTTGCAACCACATGGATGAACCTTGTGGGCATCAGGTTAAGCAAAATAAACCAGAGAGAGAAACACAAAGACAATATGATTTCACATACATGTCAAATATAAACAAACTTATGGAAAAGGAGAATAAATTAGTGCTTACCAGGGGAAGGGGGATGGAGGGTGGGCACAAGGGGTGAAAGGGCCTACTTATATGATGTCTGACAAACAATAATATCCAATGGAAATCTCACTGTGTTATAAGATATCATGACTACAATAAAAAAGTCATTATTGTCATTGCAAACATTGATTCACTTCAGTAAAACTACTGCACATTTTCTTCCAAATATGGACAATCTGCTCTTCCAAGCTTGTATCGATACAATTGAATAATATACTCTCATACCTTCTTAAAAATGACAAATGTATTTTGGAAGCAAGTTTAACTCTAAAATCATTGGATATCAATCAATACATTGGTTCCACCACACCCAAACCAATTAGAACCACTTATGTTTTGCTGGGCCCCTAACAACCTGGCTAACCCTTGCCACATACTACTAGGAGCCCCTAACACAACAGAAGCTATTTATCACATGGCATAGAATTATTTGTTGTAGATGACATGACCTTGAGCCAGAATCCTAGGGGTCTGCATTGATATTCTCGAACTGGGAGTGGCATGATTTCCACATGGCATCTGCAACCACCACTGACACCTCTGCACTCTGGACCAGCTCTGGAGATAATTTCTGCTACAGAGTCACTCAAAACTAGTAACTTTCTGTGTCACCTGGTGTATGAGTTTTCTATGCTGCACAGCAAATTATGACCTACCCAGTGGATTAAGCTAATACAAATTTTAATAACAGAGTTTCTACAGGGCAGCAGTCCAGGCAATACTTAGCTGGGTTTTCTAGACTCTCAAAGTTGTCAAGAGGCTGCAATGTATGTCCCAGTCAGAGCTGTGGTTTCATATGAGGCTCAGGCGGGGAAAAATCCCCTTCCAAGCTCTTCGAGTTGTTGGCAGAATTCATCTGCTTGCAGATATAAGATTAACGTACCCATTTTCTTTCTGGCCATTGATCAGCAGCTACTTTCAGATCCTAGAAGCCACCGGCACTTCCTTGTTACAGGGGCCTCTCTGTAGGCTCTCTCACAATGTGGCATCTTACTTCTTCAAAGCCAACAGTGAAAAGAGTCTTTCTAACTTCAGGGAGGTCCCAGTCTTTCATTTAAGAGCTTCCAATGATTAAAAAAATGTCACGCAGGATAAACTCTCATTCAATTAACTCAATATTAAGAAATATTAGACCATAATTACACATGCATAATTGTTCACCTTGCTATATAATATAACCTAATAAAGAAACTGGCATCCCATTACCTTTGCCTCATCCTACTTGTTAGAAGCAAGTCACATGTCACCCCTACACACAATGAAAGAAGATAACTCAAAGGTATATACATCAGGAAGTGATAATAAATTACCTTAAGGGCTGTGCATCACACCTTGTATAAGACTCAGAGCACTGTTTCTGGGTGTGGAACGTGTTGTCTCTAAAATCTTGAAAGAGGTCTTGTAAAAGATGTGCTTTCTCTTTTCTGGTAGGGGCCACAAGCTACAACAATTTGTCTTTTATTTTGGAGAGGATACTCTGGGATGCTTCTGGGTTTTTTTTTTTTTTTTACCACTGAACATATCACTGACCTGGCAGGGCCATGAATCTCTTCTTCCCTTTGTGTCTCACTAATGCTTTTAGTATAAGAGCCACCTCTTTTTTATACTGTGTGGCTAGTATGGTGCTATCAGTGTAACGGGCTGGTGTACTGGTCTGTGGGATGTTCAGGTGATAGATATTTCTTCAAAGCATGTAATGACAGAGGGCTACAGGGTTAAAATGGTCTTAACCAAATCATTACATAAATAATTTTATCCATCCCATGAGAATGTGAGTTGTCCCTGATTTCTTTTTCAAATTAAAAGGGAAAATAATACATCTGCCAAATCAATGATTGCATGCTATATGCCTTAAGCCATATTCATCTGCTCAAGGGCTATTTGATTTTTTCAGTCTATAGTCATTCTCCAAGAACTATCCGGTTTTCTTCTGCCTGAAGGTCTCTTTATGGTTCCTCATATGGTAAATTCACTGAAGACAGTCCGTTAGCTTTTTTGGCATGAGAAGGCTTTCCTCCACCTATATCTTTAAAGATTTATTACGAGTAAGATCAGAGCTCTACAGTTATTTTCTTTTCCAATTTACCAATGTCCCTCATTGTCTTCTATCTTCCATCATTCATCAAAGGCTCAGTCATGGTCTTCCAATTCAGATAGGATAGAGAGGATCACTGAAAATAACAATTCACCTGAAATAACGTTTTTAAAAAGGTGAATTCCAAATCTGTTTTTAAAAATAAAAATGGAAATAATTAGGACTAGATAATTAAAGTATCACGGAGAGAAGAGCCATTCTTTGGTGAGCTGGCAGTCATCAGCTGTTTCCTCACTGAACACATTTTCTGATTCTGGAAACAGACTAATGTTTAGCTTTGGCACTTGCAGAGAACAGAAAGCATCCAGGAGTGCTTTGTGGACACCCAAGAATTTATTGATAAATTGAAAATTAAAGAAACCCAAAACTCAAGACCAATTTTCCCCACAGGGCATTTGCTATTGTTCCAGGGTGTGTAGTGGGTTGGGGATCTGAACCAGAAAAGCAGATTGAAATACCCTACAGAAATGTCATAGTGTTCAGGAGAAAAACTCTGACTACAAAATTAAGGCCTTCCACAAAAACTTGACCATCTCCACCTCACTGTCTGCTGTTAAGCTGCATTGGGCAGCAGGAGAAAGAAGTAAGCACAAACTTCAGAGGGTAGAGCTCAACCATTATCAGCTTTTCAAATCTGAGGGAGATCAGCCCTGCCAGGTCTCAGTCAAGATCCCAGCCACACTCAGGGACAGGGATGCCCACAGAGTGCCCGAGTCAAGGAAACTTTTCCCTCTAGCCTGCTGATTTTAATAGCTTCTTTATTCATCTCTGGAAGACCTCTCTTCTCCCTTTTATACCAACAATCCTTCCAGTACATTTATGCCACATCACTAATCTAATTTCCCTCTCTGGAAAAACCAAAAGTAATTGTTTTCTTGTCCTGAGCAGACATTGCCATATATGCAGGGCCTATCTTTTCTCAGAATTAATAGAAATTTGAAAGCCATTCTTTTATGAACAAACTACATTCCCATCTTGAATGTCAAAAGGACAATTCACATGAGAGGACAATTATACCTCATCTGTAGAATTATCAAAGGCTTGATAACATAGATATTATGAGAAGGTCATCAAAGGCCAGTGCAGAAGATTTACACACTTTAACAAGTATATGTATATTGTACTATTATACACACACACACACACACACACACACACACACACATACACATACACACATTTCTTTACTTTAAAGTGACAAGATCTTTCCGAATATTTTCTGCCATCTCCTGTTTACCCTTGATAACTCTGTAGAAACAGCACTTCATGGAAAATCCACCTCTTCTAGGAAAGTCACTTTTTAAAAGATCAAAGTCAAAAAAGTTCATAAAAGGACAAAAGCAGCAGCACACATCACTCTCCCTACCTTTCCCCTCCCTGTATCATGGCATATAACAGAGATAATAATTTTCTCCTAATTTAAAATATAGATTTTCCTTTCTCATGGGTGAAGACCTAGGAAAGGTATTGTTGTCATATGAGAAGTGTTTGTGTAACTTCATAAACCTATTACTCCCATCTGAAATGTCTGAGCATTCCCCTGGCCTCAAATTTTCACAAATACTTGGTATTTCAGTCGTATTAATTTCAGGCAATCTAATTGGAGTGCAGTAGTATCTGATAGTGGTTTTAATAAAAATTTCACTGATGACTAATGATGTTTAGTATATTTTCATGTGTTTTTAGATGAAGTGTATGCTTTGCTTTGTCAAGTAGCTGCTCAAATATTTCACCAATTCTTTAGATGCTTTGTCTTCTTCTTTTGAGTACAAAGAGTTCTTTAAATGTTCTATATACAAAATCTTTGTCAAATATATGTATTGCAAATATTTAGTCATAGTCTGTGGCTTAACATTTTCATTTTCTTCTTGGTTTCTTTCGTCATTTGAGAATTTTTACCAGAAAGTTTTTTAAGTAGTCGAAGTTCTTTCTATCATTTTTTTTTGATGATCTATCCCTTCTGTGTTTTATCTAACAAAATATCTGCCTCAAATTTCTGAATATTTTCCAGCATTTTATAATAAAATTTTGTGGTTTTATTTTTTTATTGATTTCATAATAGTTGACATCAATGTGAAATTTCAGTTGTATATTATTTCTTGATGATCAGCACATTAGTGTTTCCTTTCACTCCTTGTGCTCACTCACCACCTCCATTCCCCTAGTAAACACTGAACTCTTTCTTTGTCCACGTGTTTGTTTATATTCCACATATGAGTGAAATCATCTGGTATTTGTCTTTCTCAGTCTGGCTTGTTTCCCTTAGTATAATTCCCTCCACGTCCTGCCATGTTGTTGCAAATGGGAAGACTTTGTCTTGTTTTATAGCTGAGTAGTATCCCATTGTATATGTATGTATATATATATATATATATATACACCACATCTTCTTTATCCAGTCATCAGTCCATGGGCACTTGGGTTGTTTCCATGTCATGGCAAATTGTGAATAGTGCTGCAACAAATATAGGGGTGCATATGTTACTTTGGGTTGCTGATTTCAAGTCGTTTGGATAGATGCCCAGTAGTGGGATAGCTGGGTTGTATGGTAGTTCTATTTTTAGTTTTTGGAGGAATCTCCATACTGTTTTCCACAGTGGCTGCACCAGTCTGCAGTCCCAGTGTATGAGGGTTCCATTTTCTCCAAACCTCTCCACCATTTGTTATTTTTAGTCTTAGTGGTTATAGCGATTTTAACAGGCATAAAGTGGTATCTTAGTGTAGTTTGATTTGCATTTCCCTGATGATTAGTGATGTTGAACATCTTTTCATGTGTTTATGGGCCATTTGTGTATATTCTGGAGAAAAATGTCTATTCATATCCTCTGCCCACTTTTTGATCTGGCTGTTTTTTGTTGTTCAGTTGTGTGAGTTCCTTATATATTATGGAGATTAACCCCATGGCAGGTATATGACTTGCAAATATTTTCTCCCAAGTGGTGTGTTGTTTTTTGTTTTGATCCTAGTTTCTTTTGACTTGCAGGAGCTCTTTAGTCTGATGAACTCCCACTTGTTTACTTTCTTTTGTTTCCCATGGCTGAGAAGTCATGATATTCAAAAAGATCCTTTTAAGTTTGATGTCATAGAGTGTATTACCTATATTATCTTCCAGGAGTTTTATGGTTTCAGGACTTATATTCAAGTCTTCGATTAATTTTGAGTTTATTTCTGTATATGGAATGAGATAATGGTCTACCTACATTCTTTTCATTCTGGCTTTCCAGTTTTCCCAACACCATTTATTGAAGAGACTGTCTTTTCTCCATTGTATGTTCCTGGCACCTTTGTTGAGGATTAGCTGTCTGTAGATGTGCGGTTTTATTTCTGGGCTTTCAGTTTGATTCCCTTGATCTGTGTGCCTGTTTTTGTACCTGTACCATGCCGTTTGGATCACTATGGCTTTGTAGTACCCTTTGAAGTCAGGGATTGTGATGCCTCCAGCTTTGCTCTTTTTTCTCAGGATTGCCTTATCAAGCTGGAGTCTTTGTTTTCCCCATATGAATTTTAGCATTCTTTGTTCTATTTCCATGAAGAGTGTCTTTGGGATTCTGATTGGGATTACATTGAATCTGTAGACTGCTTTTGGTAGTATGGGCATTTTAACTATGTTTATTTGTCCAACCCATGTGCAAGGAATCTCTTTCCATCTCTTTATGCCATTATCAATTTCTTTCAGTAATGTCTTATAGTTTTCATTGTATAAGTCCTTCACCACCTTGGTTAAATTTATTCCTATACACTTTACTCTTTTGTTGCAATTGTAAATGGAATTGTATTATTGAGTTCTCTTTCTTCTATAAGTTTGTTATTATAGTATAGGAGCATCTGATTTTTGTCAGTTGATTTTCTACCCTGAAATTTTACTGTAGTTGTTATTTCTAATAGTTTTCCAATGGATTCTTTAGGGTTTTCTATATATAAGATCATGCCTTCTGCAAACAGCGAGAGTTTCAAGTTTTCACCCACTATTTGCATTCCTTTTATTCCTTTCTGTTGCTTAATTGCTCTGGGCAAAACCTCCAGTGCTATACTGAATAAGAGTGGTGAGAGTGGGCCTTTTTGTCTTGTCCCTGTTCTCAGAGGGATAGTGTTCAGGTTTTGCCCATTGAGTATGATGTTGGCTGTGCGTTTGTCACATATGACATTTATTGTGTTGAGGTAATTTCCTTCTATCCCTATTTTGTTAGGAGTTTTATCAAAAATGGTTGTTGGATCTTGTCAAGTGCTTTCTCTACATCTATTGAGATGATCGTGTGGATTTTATTCCTCGATTTTTGATGTGGTGTACCACAATGATTGATTTACAGATTTTGAACCATGTCTGTGCCCCTCATATACATCCCACTTGATCAAGATGCATTATTCTTTTGGTGTATTGATGAATTCAGGTTGCCAAAGTTTTGTTGAGGATTTTTGCATTTATGTTCATCAGCAATATTAGCCTGTAGTTTTATTTTTTTGTGCTGTCCTTGTCAGGCTTTGGTATCAGAGTGATGTTGGCCTTGTAGAATGTGTTAGGAAGTGTTCCATCTTCCCTAAGCTTTTGGAATAGCTGAGGTAGAATAGGTATTAAATATTCTCTAAAAGTTTGCTAGAGTTTCCCAGGGAAGTCATCTGGTCCTGGGTTTTTATTCTTTGGGATGCTTTTGATTACAGTTTTCATCTCTTTCATTGTTATTGGTCTATTCAGATTATCTGTTTCTTCTTGATTCATCTTTGGGAGGTTGTAAGAGTTTATCCATTTCTTCTATTATCCATTTTGTTAGCATATAGTTTTTCTTAATATTCTCTTGTATTCCATTGTTTTTCTGTGGTGTCCATTGTTATTTCTCCTCTTTCATTTCTAATTTTGTTTATCTGAGCTTTCTGTCTTCTTTTCTTTGGAAGTATGGCTAGGGGTTTGCCAATTTCATTTATCTTCTTAAAGATAATTAAGAATCTTAAACAAAGCTCTTTGTTTCATTGATTCTTTCTACTGCCTTTTTCGTTTCAATGGCACTGAATTCTGCTCTGATTTTAATTACTTCTCTCCTTCTGCGGACTTTGGGCTTTGTTTGTTCTTCTTTTTCTAATTCAGTTAGGTATAATTTCAAATTACTTATTTTGGATATTTCTTCTTTGTTAAGGGGTGCCTGTATTGCGATGAATTTCTGTCTTAATACAGCTTTTGCTGTATCCCATATGAGTTGGTATGGTATGTTATTTTCATTTCTCTCCAGATATTTTTTGATGTCTACTTTAATTCCTTCAATAATTCATTGCTTGTTCAATAGCATGTTGTTTAGTCTCCACCTCTTTTTCCCTTCCTCAGCTTTTTTCCTGTAATTAATTTCTAGCTTTACAGCATTATTATCTGAAAAGATGCTTGTTATTATGTCAATTTTCTTAAAATTGTTGAGGCTTGCCTAGCTTCTGAACATATGGTCTATCTTTGAGAATGATCCATGACACTTGTGAAGAATATGTATTCTGCTGTTATTGGATAGAGTATCATATATATGACTATTAAGTCCAAATAGTTTAGCTTTTCATTTAATTCCACTGTTCCCTTGTTGATTTTCTGTCTGGATGATCTATCCATTGATGCGAGTGGAGTGTTGAGTTCTGCTACTTTTATTGTGTTATTATTAATATCTTCTCTTAGGTTTTTTAATAGTTGCTTTATGAACTTTGGTGCTCCTGTGTTGGGTTTATGGATATTTATAAGTGCTATTTGTTCTTGATGCAGTGTCCCTTTGATCATTATATATTGCCCCTCTTTATCTCTCTTTGACAGTCTTATCTTGAATTCTACTTTGTCTGATAGTACTGTGATACCTGTTTTCTTTTGTTTGCCATTAGCTTGGAGCATCATCTTTCACTCCTTCACTCTGAGCCTGTGTTTGTCACTGGAGCTGAGACATGTTTTACGGAGGCAGCATATTTTTGGATCTTGTTCTTTAATCCATCTTGCCACTCTGTGTCTTTTTATTGGGGAATTCAGTCCATTTTATGTTTAGGGTTATTATCAATGCACATGGGATTAATCTTTAATTTTTTCACTCATTTTCTGGTTCTACTCTATTTCCTTTGTTTCTTGTCCTGTGTATTTTGCTTTACCACTGAATTATGTAGTTTTTAATGATGTTTCTTTGTTTTCTCCTTATATATTATTTTGTCTCCTTCTGCTATTTTTCTTTAGTGGGTACCATGAGGTTTGTATTCAGATTCTCATGTATAACATAGTCCATTTTTTGATGGCCTCTTATTTCCTTAGTCTAAACCGATTCAGTCTCTTTCCTCCTCCCCACCTAAGTTGTTTTTCTCACATCTTATTCCACCTTGTATTGTGAGTTTGTGGTTAAAATGAGAAGATTATCTTTGTTTTTGGTGTTTTCCTTCCCTTTATATTTAAAGCTATACATGAATATTTGCTATCCTATTCTGATTCTGTCTACCTATTATCTCCTTACTCCGTGATTTGTAACCACTCTCTCCCTTTTTTTTTTCAGGTAGTGAAGCCTTGTTGAAGATTTCTTGTGGAGGCGGGGAGTCTTGTGGCTATGGAGTCCTTTAGGTTGTGTTTGTATGGGAAAGTTTTTGTTTCTCCATCATATCTGAATGATATTTTTGCTGGATAGACTATTCTTGGCTGAAAATTTTTGTCTTTCAAATATCTGAATATGCCATTCCATTCTTTCCCAGCTTGTAAGGTTTCTGCAGGAAAATACATTGAAAGCCTGATAGGGATTCCTTTGTAGGTTATTTTCTTCTGCCTTGCTGCCCTTAGTATTCTTTCTTTGTCATTCATTTTTTGGCAGTTTTACTACTATATGCCTTGCACTAGGTCTTTTTACATTGACATATGTGTAGATCTGGAAGCCTCTTCCACACAGATTTCTACCTCCTTTCACAGATTTGGGAAGTTCTCTGGTATTATTTTTTTGAACAGGCTTCTGCTCCCTTCTCCTTCTCTTCACCTTCTTGAATATCTATTATTCTTATGTTGTATTTCCTAATTGAGTTGGGTATTTCTCAGAGACTTTCTTCATTTCTTCTTAGTCTTAATTCTCTCTCAACCTCTGTCTGGAGCATTTCAACACGGCCATCTTCGATTATGGCGATATACTCCTCTATGATGTCCACTTGAGCATTAAGGGAATCTGTATTTTGTTTTATTGCTTCCATTGTGTCTTTCACCTATAATATTTCTGATTGGTTCTTCTTTATAGTTTCCATCTCTTTTGTGATGTAGTTCCTGAGCTTGTTGAGTTGTTTCTGTATGTTCTCCTTTACCTTGTTGAGTTTTTGATGATAGCTATTTTGAATTCATTGTCATTTAGATTACATATTTCTGTGTCCTCAGGAATGAATTCTGGTTACTTGTCATTTTCTCTCTAGTCTAGTGATTTGATATAGTATTTAATATTGCTAGAGGAGCTGGATTGGATCTTATGCATCTTGACATTATTTGGTTGTGGTTACTACCTGTCACCACTGGGTGGATGTCAAGAACCACATATTCTGAGTCCTCTGCCTTCAACCGACATCCCAGGCAGTGGAGCAGGCACAGGGTGAGTAGGGGGAGGAGTGCTTTCTCCTGTGTGCTCTCTGGTCTTTCTTGCTCTTGCTATCTGCTCTCCTGGGGTGTTTGTTTGATGAGGTCACCTCTTGCAAAAGGTCTTGCCTCAGTAAAGGTCTTCTTTGTAGGCTGCCAGGCCTTTGGGGCTACATAATGTTCCCACAAATGAGCGTCCCTGCTCCTGTTCGTTCCTTCTCGGAGCCTCCTGCCATTGTGGATCACAGTCTATTGGGTGAGGGAGCTAAGTTTTCTCTTATCCCGGTCCAGCTCTTCCGAGGGGGCTCCAGCCTCTCCACCCTCTATTGTATGGCTGTGTGGGTCTCTCCAACGTTTTTATGTTGTGTTAAGATGTCCTCTGTTGGAGTATGAATGTCCTTTTTCATTGTATGTTGTACGGGAGAGAATCCTGGGCAAGTTCACTCTGCCATGACGCTAACATCACTCCTGAGGTTTTAATTTTTATGTTTAGATATATGACCCATTTCATTCAATTCAATGTAATAGATGTGTATGGTGTGAAATAAAACTTAAGGCTTATTTATTCATTTGTGTATTCAGTTATCTTACCTTTATTTGTTGAAAATCATCCTTTCTCCATTGAATTATAATGAATTTGAATGTTCAAATTCAAATGAGAAGATATCCTTGAGTTCACTTCAGGTCTTTTTGACTGTCCCACTGTCTTTATTACACAATTTTTGTTGAATACACTAGGATATGATTTTAGAGAAAGTAGAACAATACTTTGTTCAATCTTGTTTGCTAGTCAGTTGGCTATAATTTTCATAAATAAAAGTCAAGTTCTGCCATTCAATACAATAAAGAGCAGAAGATTGGTTGCTGTACAAGATATAGTAAGCTTAAGCATTTGTTACATCCAGTTCTGGATTATGAGCTGCCTAATTACTATTCTAAGGAATTGTTCTTGATCTGCATGTATTTGTTGAACTGAGAACTAGTTTTACTTTGGAAAACACACATACGAAATTACACTATATGATAAAGTATTTAAAAATAATTTACAAATATTGCAAAATATGGGGCCAGCCCAGTGGTGCAGCTGTTAAGTTTGCACGTTCTGCTTCAGTGGTCTGGGGTTTGTGGGTTTAGATCCCAGGTGTGAACTATGCACCACTTGTCAAGCCTTGCTGTGGCAGGTGTCACACATGTAAAATAGAGGAAGATGGGCTTGGATCTTATCTCACTGCCAGTATTTCTCAGAAAAAAACAGGATTGGTGGAAGAGGTTAGCTCAGTGCTACTTTTCCTCACAAAAAAATTGCAAAATATGGTCCAAGAATTTTATTTTCTAAAATTTTGGTTTACATGTGTTGCTTAGAGAAATTTCAAAAGATTTAATATATGCAAAAATCCATAATCATAAGATGTTATACTGCCATAAATATATTAACTAATATCCTATTGATTAAACAGATGGAATCATCAACTGCACTATAAGAGTTAAACAATCTGAGCATAGCAAATCATTTTTTTAGAAAGAAAAATTGAATCTAACAATATTACATTGTTTTGACAAAGCAATTTTGGGACAACTAATTTTCTGAATGTGTCTTTCACATCTTTTTCCCTAATGCTGTTGCTCAAAGGATTCAGCATGGGAATCACCACTGTGTAAAACACAGATGCCACTTTAACTGTGAGCCAAGAAGTTTCAAGCCTAGGGATACAACTTAGGGAAATGTTGGTTCCATGGAAGATGGTGATGGCTGTCAGTGAGAGGCACAAGAGGAGAAGGTTTTATGGCCCCCACTCTCAGAAGGTATTGTAGCTGCCCCTGATGCAGGAAGGGTTAATAATCACTGGAAAAGGCTTGCCAACAAACTGTGACCCAGAGGTGAGAATTCCAGTCAGCCAATGATGGGTAAGACCTCCAGGGGGAGGCAACCTAAGCCAGGTGTGGTCACCTGGGGGCATGGATGGAGACACGATATCAATATCGGGAGCATAAGGGGCTGTTGCCTAGGAGGCCTTGCCTGCTCCAAGATAAAAATATACGAGCACAGGGGGCTGGCCCTGTGGTGAGGTGGTTAAGTTTGTGTGCCCCACTGCAGGCAGCCCAGTGTTTCATTGGTTCGAATCCTGGGCTCGGACATGGCACTGCTCATCAAACCATGCTGAGGCAGCATCCCACATGCCACAACTAGAAGGATCCACAACGAAGAATATACAACTATGTACTGGGGGGCTTTGGGGAGAAAAATGAAAAAAATAAAATATTTAAAAAAAATATATGAGCACAGCAAAAACATGATAATATCAAAACAGAGGCCGAGGGTGGGCCCCTTGAGAAGTCACTAAGAATTGTTTGCATTCGCTAATTGCTTCATCCAGAATACCTGTGTATGTGTAACAGATGTAAGCTATGTATATATTGAAACGCTGGTTACAAGAAACTCAGAGTGGCCATCAGCCCTCTCTGCATCTATCCTGATGTGTACATTGGATTGCGACGCCAACAGGTATCCTCACAACAGTAATAAAAATGACTGTATAAGACATCAGAGTAATTGTCAGGCTGCTCACCTCATTGAATAGGGCAATGATAAACCACAGCATTTGGCTGATGTAAGTTTCCAAGCAGGAGACAGAAATAATTATGCTATTTCTATAGTGTATGCTAGAGTTCAATGCTAGAAGAAAATATATGACTGTCAGGGAACACACTACACACCATGAGTAAGACCCAGCCACCAGCAGAGCACATGCTTCTGGGACATAGCAGTGGTGTAGAGCAAAGGATGACAAACTGCCACAGAATGGTCATAGGGCATCACTGCTAACTTGAAAGTTTCTATTACTCTAAATATACAAGCAAAAAAAAAAAAAAAACTGTAGACTGCAACTAGAGAAAGAGATGGTTCTATCTTCCGCAATCAAGTTCTCTAACAATTTATGTGTTACTATGGTGGAATAAAAGAAGTCTACAAAGGACAAGTGACTGAGGAAAAAGTACATGATTGTGTAGATTTGGGGGTTGATCTTGATGATTATTTTCAAGCCCAAATCCCTCCTTGCAGTAATTGTGTAGATAGACAAGAAAACCAGGAAAAGTGAAACCTGGAGTTCTGGGTATTCTGGAAAACCCAGGGGAATAAAAGTGGGTATGATTCTTTGAATTCCTTCAGATAACATCATGATTCTTGTTAAATAAAAAACTAAAGGTTATTCCTGAAAAGTAAAACTGAATGGAAGGTCGAAATAGAGAGAGGAAAGTGGCTTCATATGTCTCTGTGTAGTTGCTATATAGAACAGTGATTCTCAAAGTGTGGCCCCCAAACCAGCAGCAGCAGGACCTCCTGAGAATTTGTTAGGGATGCAAATTCTCTATCCACATCACCAACTTCTGAACGAAACACTCAGAGGGGACCCACAATTTGTGATTTGATCAGTCCTCCAGGCGATTGTGATGCCTTCTAAATTATGAGAACTAGTGGTATGGAAAGTACATAGTAGTCATGGTATTGTTTAAAATTCAGCCCTTGTTAGTATAATTAATAGAGCACTGAAATATAAATTTAGAGCAGAAATGAAATTGTAAAAATACAGAAGCAAGAGAGGCAGAACAGAAGCACAGAGTACTCTGTTTACGGTTCTAAGATTATGCTAAGGAGCCAGGGGATCAACTGGCATTGCCAATAGTGCCAAATAATCTTAGTATTATTTTTATATTTTTGACATTTTATAGACAAAATACAGAATTAATTACTCACAGAATTTATGAGTTTAAATAAATCTTAAAATGTAACTGGTTTGTTCCTTACCGCTAATGCTTAAGAATTCATTACAGAATTTTATACATGAAAAGAGCATGGGTACTCCTTCAAAACCTCCATTAATGGCACATTTCCTCTTGGGGTAATTTTGTGGATCTTTTATTGACATTTTGATTAGCATTTATTATTTTATTAATTAAAGTTAATTAATTAACTTTCAATTAACTATTTGTTAATGTCTCTATTGGAGGAATTGAGAGGTTGCTGTGTAGTGGCTTTTCATTGTCTGGCTTGTGGCAGTGTCTCATTGACTGATCTTCTTTCCAGTCAAGAAGAGGAAGTCTTTCTTCATCCTGTTGGGCTCCACTATCATTGTCAAATGTGAGAGTTCCCCCTTTTAGTCTCCCTATTCCACTTTAATTAAGATTCTGTTTATTAATTTTCATATTTCCCCTTTTCATCAAGATTTTTCCCTGAAAGCATCACTGATCAAGAGTCATGTTTTTCCAGTTTCATCAACCATTTCTCCCTAGATGCCAGGAAGGAACTTTCCTGGGTGTCATGTTCCACTCTGGAGGGAAAGTGCACAGATTGGAAATTATTGTGGCCATATTTGACTAAGAAAAAGGTGGTAGAAAGGAGAATTTTCACGTATTTATTCCTAAATTCCATGTTATCGAGATCATAGGCATTGGAAATCATCTGAAGCATTATGTCATCATCAAAGGTTTGGCAGATGAACTTCCAAAGGCTCAGTCTGGACTTCTTGGGAGAGATGTCTCATAAGATGTCCTCTGCTTCAATTTCAGAAATCTTTACATTCAGGTCACCGGATGCACCAGTGCAGGTCCAGTTAGCATTTGGTGTTTCTGGTAAGTGTGTCACATGAATCCAAGAGTCGATTCCCTGGAGTTTGGCAGCACAAGTGTCGGTTAACAGCATCTTTTCAATGAGAGGCCTTTCCAGTGAGGTTTAAGATACTCCTTACAGAAGTGTCTTTTCCAATAGGCAGATTCTCCTGTTTATATGGCATAATGCTTGAAGTCTCTGTCTCCCTGGAGCACACTGTCAGAAGATTGCTCTACCGAAACATGATTATTTTTTTTCAGGAAGATTAGCCCTGAGCTAATGTCTGCTGCCAATCCTCCACTTCCTGCTGAGGAAGCCTGGCCCTGAGCTAACATCCATGTCAATCTTCCTCTACTTTATATGTGGGACACCTGCCACAGCATGCCTTGACAAGCAGTACCATGTCTGCACTAAGGATCCAAACTGGCAAACCCTGGGCCACGAAGGAGGAACGTGAGAACTTAACCACTGTGAGACCAGGCCAGCCCAAAAAACATGCTTATTTTTAATAGAAGCTATTAAGTCTTTGTAATATTGGAGTATATCTCCTTTTATTACATGTGGGTCAAGAGAGACAGGAGCCAAGTTCATTGGGTGTCCAGTGACTATCTCAAAGGATGAGACTTTATGAGTTCCAAAGGGGGTGGATCTGAGATTTTGGAGGACCAACGTCAATGCTTTTCATCAAGGTATTGGGAGAATCTCTAGAGATGTTGCCAATTGGGTCTTAATAAAGCCATCAGTGCATTCAATTAGACCAGAATGTTGAGGATGTAGAGCACAGTATTATAAAACTACCCAAATAGTGCAGACTTTTTGAAGTGCCTGACCAGTAAAATCCTTGATCACTATAAAGTTTAAGTGGTGTTCCCCAGGTAGAGATAACCCTTCCCAAAAGGACTTATGTGACCGTAGATGCAGTAGCGTGTCTGAAAGGGAAGGTTTTTGTCCGGAACAAACCATGAATAAAAGATATTGATATCCATGATGTGGGAGAAGTTGTATGAAATCCAGTTGTCAAACCTTGAATGACTGATTACTCATGTTTAAAAAGTCCATGAGCAGTACTGACAGGCTTCCCTGTCGTATTTTGGACAAATGGAACAAGCGAGATCAGTACTTTTTGGAGCTTTGTTAATATATCCTCACCTATCTTAATTAGTGAATGCCATCATTTTGTCAGTAGACCAATAGTCAAATGCACGTACAGTGGTTAGGAGTGGGAATTTTAGAGTCTCTAGTAGGACTGGCTTGTTATTTTGTCTGAAGCAGGGCTTTCTCTTTGTATTAAACCTACAATTATTGAACTTCCACTCTCATTTTCCCATTTGTGAGGCCAATAGTTAGGCATCTCTAGACAGTTTTTCTAAGTTATCAGTAGGGGAAATAGCCTTTGATTCATGACAGATGTTTCATTCCTGCTTGTTCCTTTAAGGGCTGCATTTCTTGCAGAAATATCAGCAAGGTAATTTCCCTTAGTTTTCAGAGAGTCAGGTTTACAATGCTTGATCTTCATATTAGCTAAAGCAGCAGGGAACAGTACAGCATCTAATGAATGCTGAACATAGGGAACAATTTAAGTTTTATTTTAACTGGAATTAAGAAAGCCACATTGCTTCCACAACATTCCAAATTCATGGGCTACTCCAAAATCATGTCTACTCTCAGTATAAATATCAGTAGTTTGCTCTTGGCCCAAGTACAAGCTTGTGTAACTGTGTGCAACTCAGCCTGTTGTGTCAAAGTAGCCATATGTCAAGGTTCTGCCTCAACAATATGAGTTTTGCATCATCACCTATTAAATAAGAACCATGACTGAACCATGAGAAGGCAGCATTACCCAAAGTAGTTCCCTGAAGATCACCGTGAAGAGTTTTGGAGGTGATCTATCAGCACTAAGTGGTTCTGAGAGACTTTGTCAGTAATGGAGGTGAGAATACTAGCAGGGTTAAGGTTATTACAACAACAACAAAAAACGTGTGAGGAGCAGTTAACAAAAGGAATTTACAGAAGGCATGGCAGCTGATTGAAACATGTTGAGTGTGATGAGAATTTATGAGTTTTTTTACTACATGATATACCAAAGTGGTTAAACGAATCCTGCAATAATCTTCTCAGTGGTCTTAACCAAAAAGACAGTGGCAGTAAGTCTATAACAGGGGTATCCCTACCCCACAGGGTCCAGATGCTGGCTATAATATTCTATGATTCAATGGCGGTCCCCTGTTTTGGGGGCTATTCTCTTCCTCTTTATATACAAAAATGGAAAAGAGAATCTGATAATTGGGATGTCCAAGAGCAGGTTGGTTTATCAAACTCTCCATTAAAGCCATAAAGGCCATGTTGTCCAATCTTCTCATAAAATTGAGTTGAGGTGGTTATACATCAGTAAAACATAGAGAGTTGGCAATTATAGAAAAAAAATTGGAATCCAATTTTGGAAATAATTAACTAGCCCAGGAAAACCTTGCAGTTGGCATTTAGGTTTAGGTTTGGGGAAACATTAAACACCATGAAACCTATGGGGATCTAGATTTAGCCCTTGCTCTGGCATCAGATGTCCTAAATATCAAACCTGGGTTTGGGTAAACTGCAATTCTTCTTGTTGAATCTAGATAATTTTGAGTCTAAAATCTTTAGAATTGCATTCTGTCTTCTGCTGAGAAGATTTGGGAAACAGAAGAAAGGAGTAAATCACCCACATATTGCAACAGAGTAGAACCCCTGTATCTTCCACATTAGCCTTTATGATTTGTGATAAATAAGAAGGGCTCTCCGTATAACCCTGAAGCATTACTGTCTAGGTGAATTGTTTTTCTTCTCAAGAGAAAGCAAAAACATATTGACTAGCTTCGTGAACTGGAATGCTAAAGAATTCACTACATAATTCAATTACCATAAAGAGTTTGCTTCAATTGGGAATAGATGTAAGTGTATGAGGATTAGAAACAATAGGACGTCAATGGATAACAATATTGTTTATTGCTTGAAGGTGCTGGACAGACCTCCACACCCGAATCTTGAGTTTCCTCATAGGTATAATAGAAGCATTACAGGGACTGGTATAAGGGATAATAAAGCCTTGAGCTTTGTAATTCTCTATTATGGGCTTTATACCTTGATGTCTCCTTTACCTATAAGATATTGATAATGTCTGGGGATAGATTTTGAAGAATCTATTTGAATCTTGATGGGGAGTGCACTGTGAATTTTATCAATATAAGTTGAAGACTTCGCCAATAAGGAAAGTTGTTGTTGATCCAATAGGAACAAATAATGTTTCCAGAATCAGCTCTAGTACAATTAGAGACAGAGAAAATAGATGATATCAAAGTGTCATTTAATTCACTTGGCTGGTTATTTTGATGACTATTTTCAACTTCCAGAATTATTTCCTCCTTTGGGAAAAAGGGATTTTAGTATACTTTTCCAAGAAGTATCAGCTTAATAAATCCACAGAGGCAGAGGAAACAAAGAGAAAAGGGTATATGTCTCTCACAGGGCCTAAACAAAAGGAATATGTTCAGAGACAGGACCTTTTTGAGATTTATTAGTAGCCCCACTATTTGAGCTGTTTTACTGCTCCAAGGCAGGGACTGCTTTAGAGACCTGAGGCTGAGCTCCAAGAGTGTGGCTCCAGTATCAATTAGGGCAGAGAGAGCTTCATCTCCAATCTGGAGAAATGCTTCTTCAAGCTAAGAGGTAGGATTGGGAAGAGCCCCTGTAGTTCCTCAGAGCCTAATCGTTGAGGATTTGGAGAACATAGGAAAGGCAATTGAGAGGGCTGAAGGTACTTGAAGCAGTTAAATCTATAACAATGTATTACCCAATGTTCTGGCTGTTTGTAATAATAGCCGGAACTAGGAGGTTTTTTTTAAAATTTCATTCAGACTACTTCATTTGCTACAGTTGAAAATTAAGAATGTAAAAGATATATCTTCCAGGTTACTCATTTAGGGTGCAAGAAAATTGTTTTATCAGATTAACTCAGTCTGGAGTGGCCATAGTTTCTCATTCCATTCTGGTTTTTGCAGTAGAAGGGAAAATTCCCAGTTCAGCCCATTAATAAACATAGAGTTAAAAGCTACCTGGGTGGAACCAAAATCTGACGGAAAATCAAATTTTCTTTAAAACTATCTGAAGTCGATTGTAGCCATGAACAGGTTCATCATGTTTTTGTGCACCAGGGTGAATTTTGTTTCAATCAATGCACTTTGCGCATGTCCTAGGACTTGCCTAATTAAGACATCTAATGATTGCCCAAGCCTTATCATGCCACAGGTCAGCAGGTTGGTCTCCTGGTTCTAATTCTAGAAACCTTCCCAGATTTTCCCAATTGAATGGTTTTTATCCAATACTGGGCCTAACCTTCACCAACAGGCATATGAATTATCTCCTTTAAATCAGAGAAAACAGGTTGATAAGTTTGAATAACTATAGTAAATTCCTCAGAAAATTTGTAAGGACTTTGGGGGTAGTTAAGGAGTATCTCTGACAAAGCCTTAAGGTTCAGCTTCATTCAGGGGAGTATAGTATATTTAAGGTTTAACCTTTGGATTTTAAGAAGGTTTCATTTTAAAGGGAGAAACAATGATAGATTCAGAGGAAGAGAGAGAGGGAAAAGATTCAGGGAAAATTAAGAGTAGAGAACTTTAACACCTGATCAACATCAAATAATAGATCACTCACACAGAAAATCCATAAGAAAACATAGGCCTTAAATGACACATTAGACTACATGGAACTAACACATACATACAGAACATCCGCCCCCCCCCAAAGAGAGCAGGATATAATTATTTTCAAGTGGATATGGAAAGTTCTCCAGGATGGATCACCTATTAGGCTATAAAGCAAGTCTCAATAAATATAAGAATATTGAAATTATATCAAGTATCTTTTCTGACCACAACGGTATGAAACTGTATGTTGATTACAAGGAGAAAACTTGAAAAAACACAAAGATATAGAAGCTAAATAGCATGCTAGTAAACAACTAATGGATCAAAAGAGAAATCAAAGAGAAATTTTTTAAAAAGCATTGAAACAAATGAAAAGTTAAACAGAAATTTCCAAAATCGGTGAGACATAGCAAAAGCAGTTCTAAGAGGAAAGTTTATAGTGATACCTACCTACGTCAGGAAAAAAGACAAGTCTGAAACAAATGATCTAAAGTTACATCTAAAGGAACTAGAGAAAAAAGGGCAAAGCCCAAATTTAGTAGAAGGAATGAAATAATAACAATGAGAGTGGAAATAAATGAAATAGACACCCAAAAACTTAATAGAAAACATCAATGAAACTATGAACTGATTCTTTGAAAAGATTAAAAAAGATAAACATTTAGGTTGACTCCTAAAAAAAGAGAGGGGACACCAAGAAAAAATCAGAAATAAAAGGGAAGATGTTACAACCAATACAACAGAAACAAAAAAGATCATGAGATTACTATGAACAATTATATGCAATAAATTGAACAACATTAAAAAATAAATAAATTCCTAGGAACATACAATCCTCCAAGACTGAATTAGTAAGAAACAGAAATCTTGAACAAACCAATTACTACTAATAAAATTTAATGAGTAATCAAAAAACTGCCAAAAAACGAAAGTTCAGAAACAGACAGCTTCACAGGTGAATTGCACAAAACACTTACAGAAAAGTTAATATCTATCATTATCAAAGTATTCTAAAAAAATCGATGAAAAAGGAACACTTCCATATTCATTCTCTGAAGTCAGAATTACCTTAATAGTGAAACCAGACGCTTACGACAAAAAAAGAAAATTACATTCGAATATCTCTGAACATTAATGTAAAAGTCCTCAGCAAAATATTAGGAAACAAAATTCAACAATACATTAAAAGGATCCCACCCCATGATGAAGTGGGATTTATCCCAGGAATACAGAAATGGTTTAATATTGTCAAATCAATCAATGCGATATACCGTATTAGCAAAAGAAAGGAAAAAACTCGCATGATCCTCTCCATAGGTGCAGAGAAACCATTTGATAAGACTCACCATCTAATTATGATAAAAACTCTCAGTAAAGTGAATACACAAATCTCAACATAATAAAGGCCATATATGTCAAACCCATAGCTAACATCATATTCAATGTTGAAAAACTGGAAGCTATCCTCTAAGAACAGGAACTGCACAAGCATGCCCACTCTCACTACTCTTATTGAACATAGTGCTGGAAGATCTATTCAGAGCAATTCAGCAAGAAAAAGAAATAAAAAAGATCAAAAACGGAGAAAAAGAAGCAAACTGTCACTATGTGAAGATGATATGATTTTATGTACAGAAAATACTAAGAATTCATCACAACAACTAGAAATAGCTTTTCTATTTCTTATCATAGATATTTTAATATTTTTGTATTATTTATTATTAGAAACAATGACTGAATAAAGTTCTAGGGCATAAAAGTCAATGCACAAAAATAAGTTTTATTTCCAAACACTAACAACAAAATAGAAGAAAGAGAAATCAAGAGTACAATCCCATTTACAATCGTAACAAAGACAATGAAATACATATGGATAAATTTAACCAAGGTGTTAAGACCTGTACACTGAAACTAAAAGACACTGTTGAAAGAAATCAAAAAAGACCAAAAGAAAAGGAAAAATTTTCTGCAGATTCTGCACATCTACAGATTCTGCAATATATAGATTCATTGAAATCCCTTCTAAGTCCCAAGAACATTTTCACAGAAACTAAAGAAAGAAAAATTTATATAGAACAAGAAAAGACCCCAAATAAGCAAAGCAGTCCTGAGAAAAAAGAACAAAGCTGGAGGCAACACACTGCCTGGTTTAAAAGCATACAACAAAGCCAGAGTAACCAAAACAGCATAGTAGCAGGACAAAAACATACACAGAGATCAGTGGAACATTTTTGTGAGCACAGAAATAAACATACACGCTTATGGGCAGCTATTTTTAAACAAAAATGTGAAGAGCATACAATGGAGAAAAAAATGTCCCTGAAATAAACGGAGTTGGGAAAACTGGACAGCCATATGCAAAAGAATGAAATTAAGCCACTATGTTATACCATGTTAAAAAATTAACTCAAGATGGATGTAAGACATGAAACCATAAAATTCTTTTAAGAGAGCAAAGGCAATACACTCCTTTACTTTGGTCTTAGGAATATCTTTTTGGAAATATCTCCTCAGGCAAGGGAATGAAACAACCAAAAATAAACAAATGGGACTACATCAAAGGAAAAGGCTTCTGCACATCAAATCAAGTCATTAAAAAAGTGAAAAGACCACCTACAGGTTGGGGGAAGATATTTACAAATCACATGTCTGATAAAAGTTTAGTATTCAAAATATATCAAGAACTCATACAACGATAAAAACTAAAGAATTCAATTAAAAATGGACAGAGGATCTGAACAGACATTTTTGCAAAGAAGATATACAGATGGCCAACAGGCATATGAAAAAATGTTGAATGTCAATAATTATTAGAAGAATGCAAATCAAAACCACAATGAGACATCACCTCATGCCCATCAGAATGGCTAAGATTAAAAAGACAAAGGATAAGTGTTGAAGAGGATGTGGAAAAAAGGGAACACTTGTAGCCTGCTGGTGGGAATATAAATTGGTGCAGCCACTATGGAAAACAGTATGCAGATTCCTCAAAAAATTAAAAATAGAGCTACCGTATGATCCCGCTATTCTACTTTTTAGTATTTATCCAAAGAACATGAAAACACTAATTTGAAATGATACATACACCCCTATGTTCATTGAAGCAATATTTGAAACAGCCTAGACTAGGAAAAGACCTAAGTGCCCATGAATGAATAAAGAAGATGTGGTATACACACATAAACAACAGAATATTACTCAACCATGAAAAGGATGAAATATTGCGATTGCCCTTAAGTGAAATAAATCAGATAGAGAAAGCCAAATGCTATATGATTTTACTCATATGTGGAAGATAAAAAAAATAATAACAAACAGACACAGAGATCCAGAGAACAGATTGGTGGTTACCAGAGGGGAAGGACATGGGGAAGGGAAAAAGTGGTGAACCAGCCCATTTGTTGGTGAAGGACAGCAACCAGACTTTGGGGTGGGGGCGACCGATCTAGTCTCTACGGAAGTCTCAATATAATGATGTACACCTCAAATTAAAGAAAAAAACTTCCAAGGTAATCTATTGATCATGGCTGACACACATGTCTACATGGTTCTTGTGCTGTTCTAAAAAGCTAGGGACTGAGGAATGCCATGCTTTCTGGTCAAGTGGGAAAGGAAAGGGAGGAAGTGGAGATGGAACAGAAACAATTTTTATAGATTGAAGGCTTGTGGTAACCTAGCAATGAGGAAGTTTATAGGTTCCATTTTTCCAACAGAAATAGCTCACTTTGTGTTTTTATGTCATCTTTTGGCAATTCTTGCAATACTTCAAACGTCATTATTGTTGTTATATATATTATGTTGATCTGTGATCAGTGATCTTTGATGCTAATATCATAATTGTTTTGGGGCATCATGAAGTGCACCCATATGAGATGGTGAGCTTAATAAATGTGTGTTCTGACTGCTCCACTGACCAGCTGTGTTCCTGTGTTCTTCTACTTGGGTCTCCCTATTTCCTGAGCCATAACAATGTTCAAATTAGGACAAGTAATAACCATACAATTGCCTCAAAGTGTTCAAGTGAAAGGGAGAGTTGCACATCTCTCACTTTAAATAAAAAACTAGAAATGATTAAGCATAGTGAGGAAGGCATGTCAAAAGCCAAGATAAGCTGAAAGCTAGGCTTGTTGCCCCAATTAGGCAAATTGTGAATGTAAAGGACAAGTTCTTTAAGAAAATTACAAGTGGTACTCCAGTGAACACACAAATGATAAGAAAGTGAAACAGTCTTATTGCTCATATGGAAAAAGTTTTGCTGATCTGGATATAACCTCCAAGAAGAAAATTCCCCTAAGCTAAAACCTAATTGAAAGCAAGGAAGGCCATAACTCTCATTAATTCTATGAAGGCTGAGAGAGGTGAAGAAGCTTCAGAAGAAATCTTTGAAGCTATCAGACATTGTTTCATAAAGTTTAAGGAAAGAAGCCACCTCCACAATATAAAAATAAAAATGCTATGGTGCTGGTGTAGAGTCTGCATCAAGTTATCCAGAAAAACTAGCTAAGACAATTAAGGAAGGTGGCTACCTTAAACAGCAGATTTTCAATGTAGATGAAACAGCCTTTTATTGGAAGAAGAAACCATCTAGAACTTTCATGGCTATAGAGGAAAAGTCAATGCCTGGCTTCAAAGATTCAAAGGACACACTGACTCACTTACTAAAGGCTAATACAGCTGATGACTTTAAGTTGAAGCCAATGATCATTTACTATTCCAAAAATTCCAGGGATTTAAAAATTACACTAAATCTATTTTTCCTGTTCTCTATAAATGGAATTACAAAGACTGGATGACAGCATATCTGTTTACAACATGGTTTGCTGGATATTTTAAGCCCACTGTTGAGATCCACTGCTCAGAAAAAAAGATTCCTTTCAAAATACTACTGCTCATTGACAATACACTTGGTCACTCAAGAGCTTTGGTGATTAATCTAAACAACAAAATTAAGACCGTTTTCATGTCTAACACAATGGCCATTCTACAGCCCATGAAACAAGGAATAATTTTGACTTTCAAGTCTTATTACTTAAGAAATACATTTCATTAAACTATAGCTGCCATAGATTTTTATTCCTCTGATGGATCTGTGTAAAGTAAATAGAAAACATGATGGAAATGTTTCACTATTCTAGAAGTCATTAAGAACATTCTTGATTCAAAGGGAAGAGGTCCAAATATCAACACTGTTAGTATTTGAAAGAAGCGGATTCCCACCCTCATGGATGAGTTTACAAGCTTAAAGAGGAGGAAGCCCCTGGAAATGTGGTGGAAATAGCAAGAGCTAGAATTATAAGTGGAGCCTGAAGATGTGACTGAATTCCTACCATCTCATGATAAAACCTCAATGGATGAGGAGTTACTTCTTATGGATGAGCAGAGAAAGTCATTTCTTGAGATGGAATCTACTCCTGGTGACGATTCTGTGAAGATGGTTGAAATGACAGCCAAGATTTTAGAATATTACGTAAACTTAGTTGATAAAATGGTGCCCAAGTTTGAGAAGATTGACTCCAATTTTGAAAGAATGTCAACTGTGGGTAAAATGCTACCAAACAGCACCACCTGCTACACAGGAAACATTCATGAAAGGAGGAGTCAATCAATATGGCAAACTTTATTGTTGTCTTAATTGCTACAGCCATGTCAACCTTCAGCAACCACCAGCTTGATCTGTCAGCAGCCATCAACATCGAGGCAAGACTCCCCTTCAGCAAAAAGACTAAACTAAATTAGGTCTCAGATGATAGCATTTTTTAGCAATAAAGCATTTTAAATTAAGGTATATACATTGATTTAGACATAATGCTATTGCACACTTAAAAGACTACAAATTATTATGAATCTTATTTTATATGCACTGGGAAACAAAAAATTGTGTGACTCACTTTACTGCAATGTTCACTCTACTGCAGTGGTCTGGAATTGAATCCACAATATCTCCACAGTATGCCTATATTAGATTGTGATCGGATGAGAATTTGAACAATAAAAAGTCAACTGAAATATTTCTGCTGAAAATTATTATTCTTAGGCAATACACTGTTAGTAAAAATAGAAATATGGAGGTAATCTTAAGAGATAGAATTAAATGTTTAATAACCAATTACAAGTGGGACTAAAGAGAGGATAATGTCAGTGATGAGGAGGGGAAGGTTCTTTCTTGGAAAATTCATCTAATGATATGGAAAATCCATGAAGGATTCAAACCTGTCAAATTTTGGAAACAACCCGGATGACCATGACTATGGGAATAGATGACCTGTGGTTATCTCCATACACTTACAATGCACAAGTATTAAAAATGAGATACTGATACATGGAGCCAAATGGATGCATTTCAACAGCTTCATCTAAGATACATTAACTGAAGCAAATGGACCCATACCTAAAAGAATACACAGAGTAGATTTCATTACATGAAGGTTGAAAATAGGCAACACTAATTTATTGTGGTAGAAATCAGAACAATGGTTACAAGTGAAGGGTGTTGACTAAAAAGCTACATGAAAGATTGTAATATGTGTGAAAAGGTATAGACCTGATCACATTTTTCAAATTAGAACAGTACATACAGAAGCATAGGAAAGATTTGGTGAGCTTCAGGAAATGTAGTTGAATTTTAGGTATATGTAGGACAGCTACTGAACTTTAGAGTATCCTGTATTAGCTAATTCAACTAGCAGGTTACTGGCTTTGAAAAACATGTTTGAAATTTATCAATATTGATAACTTTTCATGCCATGGGAGAAAATGGAATCATCCAGAGAGCATAAGTGTGGTGTGAAGAAAAGCAAGTCTAACACAAACACTGAGGAACATCAAAATGCCAACAATGGAGAAGAGAGAAAAGCAAATCCAGACTGTGTTTATCATTCTTAGATATGTGTGTCTTGTTTCCCAATGCTTTTTATGAAAATATTCAAGTTAATAATTTATGAACAGTTTTTCTGTATTTTAAAATAGTGCTTTCTGCACAGCAAGACATCTACAGAAAAACTAAATAATTTAGATTAACACACTATTTAAATAAGTGTAATATAGTTATACATTTTTCTTATAGAGCCTTTATAGTTCCCTTCTCCCTGTCTTGGATCTCTCCATAATATTCTAGTCTAATGTTTTCCCTCTATAACCTACAAAATTATGTGGAACTTAGCAAAGTCAGCAATATAAAATAAATTTTAACTGGGGCACAAGGTCATTTTGTTATTCAAAGAATATTTATTGAACACCTTCCATATGAAAATTGTAAAGATGCTCCAAATCTTAAAGATATGTAAGCCATTGAATCCATTCTGAAAAAGCAGCATTTTATGAAACAGGGCCATGCAACATTTTCATTTATACTGAAAGGCAAATAGGTACCACAATACTGCTGCAAGCATAGTGTCAAAGGGACATGGATGAATAATAAATAAATTTTGAATGGTTTAATTGTGGAACAGACTTAAGAGGAACTGGCAATTGAATTGAAAGGAAAATTAATATTTTGATGTAGGACAACAAAATGGGTAGTAAAGGGATAGGGGACACATTCCAGGCAAAACAAATACATGAAAACTGAATCTGTTTGTGATAAACAGAAATTTTTATTTGGTGGGCTCAGATTAGGAGTTGGCTAGGATTTTTACCTTCAGAACAGAAAGTACTCAGGAAAAATCATGCTTTAGCAAAATGGATGAGTAGAAGCAGAAATCTCCTATCTCATTTCCCATGATTCTACTACCAAAGCAAATCACCATTAAAATTGTGATCTCTTCTTACATTTATAAATACAGATATTGTCATGTCAATTTTGATATTATTTATGTATTCGTGTATAAGCATAGATGTGGGATCCTATGGTTCTTACTTCAAATTGTGCAGTAATAACTTCTTTGTATCATGATATGTTATTAAGTATATCTTTTATTTCCTGTAGATCAGTGTATTGTCTAATTAGTTTGTTTAATTTTTCTTCAATTTGAATTTAGATAATTTCTATTTCCATTCAGATAAATAATACTATTGCAAACCTGTTTCCATAGATTCTGTGAAACAATTATTTTTGTTGTAAATGCCAGAAGTTTTTCTTCTTTTTCATGTCTGAACAATATCCAATCATATAATATGAAAAAGGAGGAAATTCTGCCATTTGCAACACCAAAAAATTGTTTGACGTAAAGTTGAAAACACATTTTCATTACAGTATTATGTATTTGAATTGATATTCAAATATCCAAACATATATATTACACATATGTGTTATATATTACATATATATTGCATATATATTTATTTACATACATAAATGTATGCATATATATTACATATATATTACATATGTATATATGTAATTTTTCTTTACCTGTTCATTCATCTAAGTGATATAAGTAAGGAAAAAACAAGGAATACTGCATGATATCACCACGATGGAATTAAAAGTAGCCTTATGTGCTGAAATAGAGAGTAGAATGATGGTTACAAGGGGCTATGGGTGTCGTAAATGTGGAGATAGTATAATTATGGATACAATAGCTGCAGTGAAATCCAAAGTAAAATACAGGCTTTGAGTGATTATGATGTGTCAATATAAGTTTATCAATTTTAACAAATGTACTACTCTGGTGGGGGATGTTGATAATAGGAGAGGCTAAACATCTATGAGATCATGGATTATATTGGAAAACTCTGTACCATTCCCTCAATTTTGTGTGAACCTGAAAGTATTCTAAAGTGTAAAGTTAATAAAAATAAACAAACCAACCTACAAAGAAATAAAGAAATAAATCCCTGTGAAAGAAAACGATTAGACAATGAAAGTACAAGATACAATGGAAGAACATATTTGAAAATCACCTTCTGACAATGGATTCATATTAAGAAGATATAAAAATTGCTCAGGCGGCCAGGATCATCACCTAGTGCTTAAGCTTAGTGCAGCCTGAGTTTGGCAGCCTGAGTTTGGATACCAGGCACAGACCTACACTGTCTGTCTGCTATGCTGTGGAGGATTCCTACATACAAAATAAAAGACGATTGGCACAGGGGCCGGCCCAGTGGCACAGTGGTTAAGTGTGCATGTTCTGCTTCAGCAGCCCAGGGTTCACTTGTTAAGATCCTTGGTGCAAACATGGTACCACTTGGCAAGCCATGCTGTGGTAGGCATCCCACATATAAAGTGGAGGATGATGGGCATGGATGTTAGCTCAGGGCCAGTTTTCCTCAGCAAAAAGAGGAGGATTGGCAGCAGATGTAAGCTCAGGGGTAATCTTCCACAAAAAGAAGAAGAAGAAGAAGATGATTGGCATAGATGATAACTCCGGGCTAATCTTCCTCAAGCAAAATAGAGGAAGTGTTGCAAAAGATGTTAGCTTGGGGTAAATCTTCCTCAGCAAAAAAACTCCAAAATTTACTCAGGACTCAAAAGGAAGAAAATAATCAACAATTAAAAAGTGGACAGATACTTCATTAAGATGATAAACCAATTGTAAATAAGCACATGAAGATCTTCAATATCAATAATCCTTATGGGGATGCAAATTTAAGGTAACATGAGAGAACTAACTTAAAGTAAAGTACACAAATGGTGCCAAATAACGATGAAGTTCTACTATAACTGAAAATTTCACACATTGCTGACAGTAATGGAAAAATGCTACAACAAATCTGAAAGATTTGGTAAGGTTCCTTTAGAAGTAAACATATAATCATCGTATGACCCAGAAATCACATTTCTAGGTATTTGAGAGAAAGGAAAACTTACATTTGCATCAAAAGGAATCCTGAGATTCCTGCACCTGCCAAGAGTGACCTCCCTTACTCACCTGGTAAGGCTGCTGGAAACCTTATAAGTAAGATATCAAGCTATTTCCAAGGGCTTTATTGGCTCGATATAGTCAATCTTGATTCCTTAAAGCTGTCTGGTCATATCTGAGTCTGTGCACATTCTCTCTCAAATATGGCATTCAGTAAAAGCCTTGGTAATATAATAAGTTTCCAAGACTTTAAACTTTGTCAGCAGTTTTTATGAAACCATCAAATTTTCATCACAGTCCTCTGCCCTTTGTCTGAATATTGATGCTGATAGAAACAGTGAAACTTTCAAGAAATTGGCAAGGTTTTTGTTAAGGCTTATATGATTTTCTCAGTGAAACAGGTGTCTTGATCACTGGAGATTGTGGAGAGCATACCCCAGTTGAGAAACACATTTTCCAACAGTTTTCTTTGCCTCCATAAGGGCTTAAGCTTTATGGCAAGGGAAGCTTCACCCATGCAGAAAACATATACAATAACAAAAACAAATTGATAACCCAGAGTAAGTGGCAATTGGGTTAATTCCAGGTGTAGGTGCTCAAAGAACCCAGAGAGAAGAGTTCTGAGGTCACTGGGGAGATAAATAGTTTTTCCTATAATCAGTGAAGGAATCTAAAAACCAAAAATAGGGTTTGCCAGTGATCCAGGAAGAACCAAGTGGCTGGCTTGGGTTTCCCAGAGCCCCAACTATTTACTTTACAGCCATTCTTCATTCATCTCAAATTCTCTGTTGCAAAAAAAAAAAAAAAAAAAGCAGACTGTTGCCATGTTACAAGGATGTCAGGATGGTAAAATATGATGAGGGCCATTTATTTTATCTTGTTTTATTTTTTGCAGAAGCAGAATGGACTTCATCCACGTGTCATAACCTGTATAGATTCTGTTGTGGCTGTTTTTGCATGAAAATCAGCTAAGTCACTTTTCTGATATTTAAATTTACTCCTTTTAGTGTGAGCCTCAATATTGATAACAGACAACATTTTATACCAGGGCATATTAGACTTTCAAGAATTACACATAATTTCTGGAATTCATGACACATACTTATACAAATGTAACAACAACGAAAAGGCTTAAAGTTATCATTTATTGGAAAATACTTCCCTTATAATTTAAGATACCGCTTAAGCCTAATTAGTTTAATAATACTCTTTTCCTTTTCTTTTCACGTCTCCATTTTTTTATTTCTGCAGTCTTTTTTTTCCAAGTAATTTTATTGAGATTATAATGGTTTATAACCTTGTGTAGTTTTGAGTGTACATTACTATTTATCAATTTCTGAATACATTTTGTGATGCTCATCCCTAGTGGTCTAATTTTTATCCATCACCATACATATGTGCCAATTTATCTCTTTCAGCCACCTCCTAATCCCCTTCCCCCCCCGCCACTAATTTGTTCTCTTTATCTATCTGTTTGCTATCTCCCACATATGAGTGAAATCATGCAGTAATTGTTTTTCTCTGTCTGGCATATTTTGCTTAATATCACACCCTCAAATTCCATTCATGTTGTTGCAAATGGGACAATTTCATCTTTTTATGGCTGAGTAGTATCCCATTATATATATGTACCATATCTTCATTATCCATTCATTTGTGGAAGGACACTTGTGTTTTCTTCCACATCTTGGTTATTGTGAATAATGCAGCAATGAACATAGGGGTACCTAAATCCTTTGGTGTCACTAATTTAAAGTTCTTTGTATAAATACCCAGTAATTGGGTAGCTGGATCATATGTTGTTTCTATTTTTAATTTTTTGAGAAATCTCCATACTATTTTCCATAGTGGCTGCAACAGTTTGCATTCCCACCAGCAGTATATGAGGGCCTCCTTTACTCCACATCTTCTCCAACATTCATTGTTTTTTGTCTGGTTAATTAGAGCCATTCTGACTGGGGTAAGGTGATATCTCATTGTAGTTTTGATTTGCATTTCCCTAATAACTAGTGATGTTGAGCATTATATCATGTGTTCGTTGGCCATCTGTATATCTTTGGGAAAAAGTATGTTCATATCTTTGCTGATTTTTTGATTGGGTTTTTGTTGTTTTCGGTGAGTAGCATGAGATCTTTATATGTTTTGGAGATCAACCACTTGTTGGATAGTGATTTGAAAATATTTTCTCCAAATTGGTGAGTTGTCTTTTGATTGTGTTCATGATTTACTTTGCTTTTCAGAAACTTTTTAGTATGATTTAATCCCATTAATTAACTTTTTCTTTTGTTTCCCTTTCCTGAGTAGACATGCTATTTGAAAAGATGTTGCTAAGACCAATGTCAAAGTGCATGCTGCCTGTATTTTCTTCTAGGAGTTTTATGGTTTCAGGCCTTACATTCAAATCTTTAATCCACTTTGAGTTAATTTTTGTGTATGGTGCAAGATAATTGTCTATTTTCGTTATTTTGCACGTGCTGTCCAGTTTCCTCAAAACCATTTACTGAAGAGACTTTCCTTTCTCCATTGTATGTTCTTGACACCTTTGTCAAAGATTTGCTGTCCATAGATGTGTGGTTTAATTTCTTGGTTTTCAATTCTGTTCCTTTGATCTGTGCACCTGTTTTTGTACCAGTACCATGTTGTTTTTATTACTATAGCTTTGTAGTATGTATGTGATACCTCCAAATTTATTTTTTCTCAGGGTTGGTTTGGCTATTTTGGATCTTTTGTTGTTCCACATAATTTTCATGATTCTTTGTTCTATTTATCTGAAGAGTGTCATTGGGATTCTCATTGGGATTGCACTGAATCTCTACATTGCCTCTGGTAGTATGGGCATTTTAACTATGTTTGTTCTTCTAAGCCATGAACATGGAATACCTTTCCATTTCTTTATGTCTTCTTCAATCCCTTTCAATGTTGTCTTTTTGGTTTCAGTGTACAGGTCTTTCACCTCTTTGGTTAAGTTTATTCCTAGATATTTTACTCTTTTTGTTGTGATTGACACTTGGATTGTATTCTTGATTTCTCTTTCTGCTAGTTCATTGTTAGGGTATAGAAATGTAACTGATTTTTTAATGGATTTTTTTACTCTGAAACTTTGCTGTAGTTGTGGGTTATTTGTAATAATTTTCTTAGTTCTTTAGGTTTTTCTATCTACAGAATCATGTCATCTGCAAACAGCAAGAGTTTCACTTCTTCTTGTCCAGTTGAGATTCCTTTTATTTCTTTCTCTTGCCTAATTTCTCTGGCTGAAACCTCCATTTCTATGTTGAATACAAATGGTGAGAGTGGGAATCCTTGTCTTGCTCCTGTTCTCAGAAGGGTGGCTTTCAGTTTTTCACCATTAAGTATGATGTTAGCTGTGGGTTTTCCACATATAGCCTTTATTATGTTGAGGTACTTTCCTTCTATGTCCATTTTAGGGAGAGTTTTCATCATAAATGGATGTTGAAACGTCAAATGCTTTTTCTGCATCTATTGAGATGAGCAAGTGTTTCCTATTTCTCATTCTGTTAATGTTAAGGTGTATCATATTGATTGATGTGTGGATATAGAACCATCTTTGCATCCCTGGAATAAATCCCACTTGATCATGGTGTACAATCATTTCAATGTATTGCTGTATTCAGTTTGCCAATATTTGGTGAGAACTTTTGCATCTATGTTCATCAGTGATATTGGCCTATAGTTTTCCTTCTTTGTGTGGTCCTCATCTGGTTTTGGTATCAGGGTAATGTTGGCCTTGTAGAATGAGTTAGGACATCTTCCATCTTCATCAATGTTTTGCAATAGTTTGAGAAGAATAAGTATTAAATCTTCTTTGAAAGATTTTCTCTCATTTTTTGAATTGTGGCTCTGCTCTGATATTTATTTAGTGGTTACCATGAGGATTGTATAAATATCTTGTAGATGGGGCTAGCCCAGTGGCACATAAGTTAAGTGCACACGTTCTGCTTCAGTGGCCCAGGGTTTGCCAGTTCTGATCCCAGGTGTCGACATGGCACTGTTTGCCAGGCCATGCTGTGGTAATCATTCCACATATAAAGTAGAGGATGATGGGCACCAGATGTTGGCTCAGGGCCAGCCTTCCTCGGCAAGAAGATTAGGATTGGCAGAAGATGTTAGCTCAGGGCTAATCTTCCTCAACAAAAGAATATCTCATAGATGAGATAGTCCATTTTCTCATAGCCCCTTATCTCCATTAACCTAAGCAGATTCCTTACTTTTCCTCTCCATTCTGAGTTATTGCTGTTACAAATTGCCCTGTTTTAAATGTTGTTAGTTTGTGATTAAGTTGAAGTGTTTATCATTACTTTTGATGCTTTCTTTCTCTTTATCTTTTAAGTTATAGTTTAGACTTTGCCTCCCTCTTCTGATACAAAGCTGCTATTTTCTTATTATGTCTGTCCATTTATGTGCTTGCTTAGAGCTATGTAGACCTTTCCATTTTTGTTTCTAGTGTGAGGGAATCTTTAATTATTTCTTGTAAGGGAGGTCTAGTGGTGATGAACTCCCTCGGCTTTGGTTTATCTGGGAAAGCTTTTATTTCTACATCGTATCCAAAGGAAAGTTTCACTGGATAGAATATTATTGGCTAAAAGTTTGTTTTTGTATTTCAGTATTTTGAATATATCATTCCATTCTCTCCTAGGCTTTAGAGTTTCTGCTGAGAAATCTGCTGAAAGCATGATAAGCATGATAGGGTTTCCTTTGCAGATTATTTTCTTCTGCTTTGCTGCTCTTACTCTTTTTTTTTTTTGTCATTGGCTTTTGTCGTTTTTACTATTATATGCCTCAGAGAAGGTCTTTTAACATTGATGTAATTAGGTGTTATATTGGCTTCCTGTAATTGTAAATCTGGAACTTCCCCCAGGTTTGGGGAGTTCTCAGCTTTTATTTCTTTGGACAAGCCCTCTCTCCTCCCTCTGGAATACCTATAGTCTTTATGTTTCTATTCCTAATTGTGTTGGATATTTCTCAAATAATTCCTTCTTTTTTTTTGAAGATTTTATTCTTTTCCTTTTTCTCCCCAAAGCCCCCCAGTACATAGTTGTATATTCTTTGTTGTGGGTCCTTCTAGTTGTGGCATGTGGGACGCTGCCTCAGTGTGGTTTGATGAGCAGTGCCATGGCTGTGCCCAGCATTCAAACCAATGAAGCGTTGGGCCACCTGCAGCAGAGCGTGAGAACTTCAGCACTCTGCCTCGGGGCCAGCCCCTAATTCCTTATTTTTTAAAAATATCTTACTGTCTACTACTTCATCTGTAGAATATCTATATTTTTTATCTTCAAAATCACTAATTCTTTCCTCCATAACGTCAGCTATATTTCTTAAGGATTCTAGATTACTTTTTGTTATTTGTATTTTTTATATCCAGGATATCTGCTTGGTTTTTTTTTTATAGTTTCAATCTCATTGGTGAAAAGAGTCATTTTATTTCTTTCTTTTTTAGGAAGATTATCCCTGAGCTAACTGCTGCTGATGCTCCTCTTTTTCTGAGGAAAACTGGCTCTGAGCTAACATCCATGCCCATCTCCTTCTGCTTTATATCTGGGGTGCCTACCACAGCATGGCATGCAAAATGGTGCCATCTCTGCACCTGGGATCTGAACCTGTCACCCCCAGGCCGCCAAAGCAGAACGTGCACACCTAACTGTGGAACCGGGCCAGCCCACATTTTATGTCTGAGCTCATTTAATTGTCTTTCCAAGTTCTCTTGCAACTCATTAAGCTCCTTTATGACAGGTAGTTTGAATTCTTTATCATTTCGGTTGTAAATTTCTGTGTTTTCAGTGTTACTTTCTGGAGAATTGTCATTTTCCTTCTTGTCTGTATTATTGCTACAGTTTCTCATGTTGTTTGAGGAACTAATCTTTTGTCAGGGCATTTTTGGTTGTATCAGATTGCATATTCCACCTGTCACCAATAGGGGGAAGCGGGAGCAGAGTTTCAGGCCCCCCCCCTCACTTGCTGCAAGCTGTGGGGGTAATATGGGCACTTGCCCCTACCTGGAGTGCATTCAGGTTGTTGTGTGGACTATGTTTGGCAGGCAGGGCTTCCTAGCTGGACTGAGCTTGGGCCACTCCTTTGCATCACAGGTGCACAGTGGGCTCTCCTTCCCCAGCAGGAAAGTCAGCACAAGTGGGCTAAGGGCTGCTTCTGCTTCTTCCCACAGCTTCCCCTGACATGTTTCCTTTTTTGTGGCCCAGAAGCACTATGGACACTGGCACTGGCCTGGAGTGTTCCTGCCCCTGTGAGTAGATCTGCTGTAGCCTCTGCTTGCAGTCCCGGGCTGCTGTGTGTGTTGTGCAGGGTTTCCTAACTGGGACTGAGCTAAGCCTGCTCCTTTGTGCCACAAATGCATGGTGGGCTCCCAACACCCAGGAAAGTGATCATGAGTGGGCTAAGGGCTGCTGTTGACTCCTCCTTCAGTCACCCCCTTGCATGTTTCCACTTTTGGTGTGTTTGGGCCAGGATGGAAATCATATGTGTGTATGCAGAGGACTACCAGGGGAGAGCAGGGAGAGCTCATCTAGCTCCACTGCTTCCCAGGGGGCCAGTCTATCTGCCCTCAGATGTACAACTGCTTGTGTCTCTCAGTTGACCTGTTATGCTGTGTGGGCTTCCTCCGTTGGTCAGTGAGTGTCCATTTAGTTGTGGTTCAAAATGGGGAGAGACAAAGGGAATAGCTCACTCCACTATGTTCCTGATGTCACTCAATAACCCTCTTTTTATAGGGAAAGAGAAAAAAATCTTTAGAGATGTTCCAGGGATCCTCTGAAAAATCCCAAACTTACTTAGAGATTAAAAAACACTTCATTTTGAATTTGATTTGGGGAAGTTTGTCAAAAATATCAAAGTGGTTTTAGAACACTAGCCTAAGTAAGATCACAGATTATCCTAAAAATTAATATTTAATTTTCCATTTAACCAAAATGACAAAAATGTTTCAAGACAAATATGGAAGTTTACATAGTTGCAAAGCATTAGCTCTTCTAATTGAAAAGATTCAGCTTTTAGCATGAAGCACAGGAAATAGTTTGATAAAACACAAAAAGGTAAGGAAAAACCTTTTATAATCAATTATCAAGAATAGACAAATATTCCAAGAATATTTTGTTCTTTTGAGATATGAAAAGAAAATTAAGTTCCAGTTTTATAGAAATATAGTATTGATATTAAAACTTATCTTTAAAATGCTTAAAATAAAAATTTAATTTAACTAACTGACCACACATCTCTCTCTCTAGTTACATACATTAGTTAGAATTTTTAGTCCTCAGAAACCTTAATTTCCAGTAAAAACTAAAAAGTACTCAGTTGTGAACAGTTTGACAAACCAGCAGTTTAGATCAGCAAATTTATAAATTTATTTCACAATTTCTAGAAGCATACACTTTTCATTGCACAATCTTTCAATAAAGCATAAGACATGTTACCAATAGACCCAGATTTATCTTTTAGTTTCATTGTAATAAGAGGTCAAAAGTAATGGAAGAGACTTGTTTAGTATTAACGTTTCAGTGTTTTATCTTATTTGGAAATGATCTAGACTTTCAATAAATTACCATCATATAACTTAACTTAGCAAAACTGTAAAGGTTCAGGTTATCAAACAGCTTCTGGAAGCTATTTTTAATTACACATATCATAACACACAGTAATTGTTAAAAAGTTCACCTGAAAGTAGTTTTATTACACCTACATCTATTTAACTTGTTCTCAGTAATTATGTGTAAGTTACCTACAAACACTTCATGAGACATTAAACAAACTTAGCCATCTTTTTTTTTTTTTTTGCTGACAAATTTTCTAACAGAAATAATGTGAATCTGTTTGACGTTTAGTAAACCTCGGTAGAACAGATGTTTTATATCCAATGTTGATAACTCTAAATGCATACTCATTTTAATTAAACCAACAAACTTAAATGTTCTAATACTGAGTATTTTCCTAGATCACACCATCATGAAATTCACTTAGGTTAGTTTCTATTATATTTTTGAGGGTATACTCGATTTATCTAGTGCTTCTCTGTTTTTAAGACAATTAAATAGAGCTCTCTATGAATTAAACTTGATAATATCATCTGGAATTAGAACAATATTAACCATTTACAATAGACATATATATATATAGACACACACATAAAGACTCCAGAGCTTCTGTTTTAAAATCACTGCTATGAATGAGGTACAGTAGTACAAAGCTCACTAATTATGAAAGAATAATTGGATCCAAATTGTGTTTCTGGCAGAGATTCTTATTTAAATATATCATGGAAAAATAGTTGGCAGAACATCGTTTCACTTGATTTGTATAATAACTATTAAAGTATAATTTGTATTATTTATACTATACATTTTATCTAGCAAAGGATTTATTAACGATTTCCAGTAGACAGAATAAATTTGGAGGGGAGATCACTGAAAGTGACTTTTGCATTTTATTTTGTAATTATCTTTCTCTTTTTCTGTCATATGCATGTGATAAAAAATAGTTTCCAAAGTCACAAAAAATCAACAGGACTATTAATTTGTAGATATTCAATTAAAGTCATTTTTGTAAATAGTTTTAAACATTATGATTATGTAGACTTACAAAACACATACAAATCCAATTAGAAAATTAAATGAGGGGGCCAGCCCAGTGGTTAAGTTCATGTGCTCTGCTTTGGAAGCCCAGGGTTTGCAAGTTTGGATCCCATGCATGGACCTACACACTGGCTTATCAACCCATGCTGTGGCAGTATCCCACGTACAAAAATAAAGGAAGACTGGAACAGATGTTACCTCAGCAACAATATTCCTCAAGCAAAAAGAGAAAGATTGGCAACAGATGTAGCTCGGGTCCAATATTCCTTACCAAAAAAAAAAAATTTAAATGAGTTATTATGGCCATGAATTTCAAGCATATATAATTTTTGCAACTCCATTTTTCCTTAATTATTCTTAGACACATTGTTAATTGTTTAAATTTTAAGGGGAAAGGGAATTGAATACTCTGTGAATATATTTATTTTTTCTTTGGGTCACTTTCAGGCACTATCACCAGGTTTTATTTATAATTTTAATGCTAACTTAATTTTCTTAAAGACTACTCTTTTCAAAAAGTGCATGCTAATGTTCATATTACAGTGATTCTGATTTTGAAGTTATATAAGCAACTCCATATTCATTTCTTACCAAAAGGGACATTTTGTCCAAACAGGCAACACATCATTCACATTTTACTCAATAATTATTTAGATAAATATTCTTATACTATATGTTTGCTAGTTGCTAACAGTTATTAAAATTATGTACCAAGGAATACTACAAAGCTTCCACATTCAAGGTATGTAGAATTGGGAGAATGCATAAAACAATGCACATTGAGATGACACAAGGCAAAAGAAGGCAAACGCCCAAGCAGGTGTGAGAAACACACCCTCAGCTGTCACTGAATTATAAAATCCCACAGTCTATACAGAGGCCAAAATATACAGATGTTTCCCTGAAATTTACACAATGTTATAAAGCTATGTGGCCTCAATAAAATATTTTTTGAAAAACAAAATACACCACCACTACTGAAGAGTACACCCTGGTTTTACTGAGGTGAATTTTTAAATCTCTCTCAGAGGGCTTCCTCTTGATAAGAATCCAAGGATGAAAATTTTGAGACATACCATGAGTACAGGAGATATTTTTAAAAGCAGTTCTAATAATTGAAATCTAATTAAGTCTAACTAAAATAAGGCTAACAATTCATCATCAGCTATACTACTCTACCAACTGTTTTCCAAGACTCCTCATCGATAGACTCCTTGGCTCTTTCTTTAACCTGTGTTTGTTGGTTTCATTTCCTTCAGAAAGACCCTTGTGGAGGGAGGAGATGGACATCCACAATCTTACAACTGTGACTGTGAAGTTTACCCTGGTAGGGCTTTCTGACCTCCTGAGGTGTACTACCCTCTCTTTCAGGTCTTTGCCATCATCTATCAGGTCAGTTTCATAGGAAATGAGGCCATTTTAATAACTGTTAGCAACTGAAGTTGTTTTTGCTGTCATGGCTTATGACCTGTACATGCCCATCTGTTTCCCACTTTGTTACACCCTCCTCATGACCAAGGTTCACTGTGTCCAGCTAACAGCTGGGCCTTGAGCAGCAATTTTCTCAGTTCCATCCTCCATACCATGTTCATGTTCAAACTGTCTGTCTGTAAGTTCAATCAGGTTAATTAGTACTATTGTGACATCCCACCAGTGGTGACCCTTTCATGCTCATTCATCTACATAGCAGAAATGCTTGTTTTAGTGGTAAGAGCATCTTAGGCATCAGCGCCTTCCTGGCACCTTTATCTCTTTCACCCACATCATATCACCATCCTGAAAATCCAGTTGGTAGAATGGAAGCATCATCTTTCTCCACCTATGCTTCTCATTTCCTAATGGTCTGTTTGTGCTATGTCACAGCAGTATTTAATATATCTACCTCTCCCCCAGTCAACACTCCCCAGGGAGAGACAGACTTTTCCATGATAGACAGAGTTATTACCTAAATGTTAAACCCATGATCTACAGACTGAAAAACACAAAGTGAAAGAAGCATTCAAGAATGTCTTACATCATAGAGCATGTTTACAACAAGTGTAATATTACCCAAGGCTCACTTTAAATAAATTCATAGTAAGAATTAACAAAGGGAATAATTTTCAATTGGTTTATAGAGAATAGATATTTACCTACACATAGAAAAGAACATACATATATACATATAACATTAGTTATACCTATCTATATAGGTATATCTCTATCTCCAACCACTGAAAAGTTTAAATTTATCATCCAAACTTGCCATTATTGAGAGTAATCAGACAACTGTTAATAATTACACTAGTATAAGAGATACACACAGAGCTTGTCTCAAGTTAACTTGAATTTATGATTATATCCATATCCATATACCTACACCTATATCTATATCATTTATATGTTTTACAACTATTTCTAGATCTATATCTAACCATCTCTATATATATTGTACTTTTATTTTTTCCCTTATTTGATTGTCATGTCTCATAAACATTACAATTTCACTCTTCTTCAATTTTAGCTTCCACTTACACAATATTTCTCTTCTTTACTCCCTTAACTTGTGTCTCTATCCATTCTCAGTCCCTCCAGGGAGAGCACTTACTTTTCTCTATCTCTGATTTAGATATCTAATTTAGTTCACTATACTACTGTCATTTTGGCCTCAACATTTCAAAAGTGAAAGTATCATCTTCTGTTACACACAGCCACATCTTATCAGCTACTTTGTACTTTTCTTATCAATTTTCTTAGCTTTTCAAACTAAAGTAAACAACACTAGACTATGCTTGTCTCTAAGCCCAGCACCTCCACTCAGTGTGACTAGAGAGCTGTCCTCTCTGACTGGAGATGGCACAACATTCTCACTCCATTCCCTCTTCTTGTCACCTCTAGGAATAGCAATATTTTCTTTCTGTCTTACTGCTTATGTGATACACTTCTTTTGGCCAAGAATCATGTATAATTTTGTCCATAGTTTTCCCCACCCTAGATTTCCCAGTTACTTAAAAAATTTAGACCCCAGTCTCCAGAGAAAGTTAGTATGCACTCACTCTGCATTTCCAATTCTCTCTTTACTCTCTGGCATTCAATATCTTCTCTCCTCCCCTTACTTGACCTCTTCTTCAATTACAAGTAAGCGAAGTAATCACATTACTATTAAAGTGTTCTCATGTCATTCAAAGAAGTCATTTTACTTTCTTCTCTGGACTGGTATTAATCTCTTACTTATTTTCAAAACTTTACCAAGTGATAGCCTCATCACATGTACTTGTGCAGGATGAGTTATACTATAAGCACCCAGAGATGCCATGCTTTGGGGATAAATATATTTTCCAGAACTCAGCAATGCCTCAATATGTATCTTCTGCAATATTCCAGGACTATTTATAGTAATGGTGCATCAATTATCTATTATTTAATTTTGGATAGAGTGGGAAAATCCATACAGAACTTAAGAAAATAAAGTAATAATACTACTTAACTGTTATAAATTTGAGATTTTTTTATTTTATTCTTCATTTTATCCTTTACCAAAGAATTTGCACATGGTATGAGACAATCAAGTCCTCAATGTATAAAAAAAAATTGTGGAATTCGTTGAATGTAATACCATTTAAAATTGAATAAAATCTCAACCAATTACTTATTTTAAATGCAAAATACTCAAATATTAATTTAATATTTCATCACTTGTTTGAATGCAATGTTTATTGTGATATTGGTGGTATATCTGTGTCATACAAACTACCATGGGATCTAATTCTACTCTATTGGAAACAATGTGCCTCTCATGAAGTTTGTCTCTGTCCCATCCTTTTTGAGAACCAGATTCTAAATGCGTCTGGGTTCTAAGGGAAGATTTCCTCATCCTTTTCCTGAGATGGCCTCAAAAAGACGTGAATCCATTGGGCCACTTCTGTCAAGGACGCTTGTCTTTTCCCTGTGAGGAAAAAGGAGTTAAAGCAGCTTGCTTGTTCTCTATTCCTAGGGAAACACACCCATGGGAAATAAGGAGCCCAGGTTATCCAATATAACCACCTTGTAATCAGGCTGATAATTGACCTTTGGGTAAATAGACTTATCAAATTTGCTAGAAGGTGGGATCTTGTCTTTGGAATGCTTTTAGTAGTATATTCTTGGCTAAGGATCATTAATAGTAAAGGCAACTGGATTTATGAGTCATGTCATACAAGTGTTACGTAAGGCATGAAGATATCTGGGTATAAAATACAGATATTATAAAAGCAGAAAGTTTACCTGTTGTGTGCAGTAGCCACATTTATTTATTTAATATCATATATTCTCCTAAGCCAGAAGGTGTGGGTCTAATGAAGGAAGGCTGGGCTTGAGAAGTGGCTCTGAATGTGCTTAACCTCAGCCTACTTATCCTATGCCCCTTGATTATGACCTCAAAATTATTCAAAGGCTTGATATTGGTTAAAATCTCTTATTTGGGAAAGTCTGATTTCAAAATTTGACTCTTTGTCTTAGTTCCTCTGCCTAATTTTGGCAGTGCATATCCCCAGTCTTCAACTGCCCTCCTAAAATGAATTTGTTATTTTTTTCAAATCTCTGTTGCTCAACACATGAAGTATCATGCAGCTGACTGAGTTAGAGGAATTTTTACATAAGCACCCTTATATGTGAATAGCATAGATGCTGCTGTTTACCCTGATCCCCAAAGATCACAAAGGGAAGACTCAGAGCCAAACCTGGTGAAGTCAGAAGATCATATTGGAGGATGTCCATTGAGTTCTGCTCCCACCTTCATGGAGAGAGGAGTACTAAGGCTGGTGGCAAAGATAATCTGCGCTTAAGTGTGAGGACCTGCTAGATGATAAGGGTGCACAAAGACTTACTAAGGATTCTGTATCTCCATGTACATTACCCTAAAAACCCAGCATCATTCCAAAGCTGTCAGTGACAGTCTATAGGACTTGGATTTAAAATCCAAAAATCCACCTTCTATGCACAATCATTATACCACCTGGATCATCTTTTTCTAGTATCCACAGAACTGAAACTGAAGAAGTGAGAGTCACTTAATTTGCACTATCTATTAGGACTTGGAGAAAACAAATGGGATGTGTTTTGCTACAGCAATTAACTTGACAGTTGGAGAATAAAGAAAAATAAACTTGTTCCCTTGTTGGCAAGAAAGATAGACATAGGAATAGTTAGTATACATGGCCAGAAATAATATAATCATAAATCTCATGTTTTAGATGTAAAAGTACCAATTCATATAATATACATTGAAAATATAATTTTAAAAACAGAAAAGAAAAAATAGAGTTAGAATCATCTAAAATGTTCATCAACTGATGATTGAGTAAACAAAAACTGGAGTATCCATTCAATATAATAATGGAATACTACTCAACAATGATAAAGTATGCAGTACTGATACCTACTCCAACATAAATTAACTTTGAAAATATTATGTGAAGTGAAAGAAGCCCGTTGTAAAAGAACATATATTGTATAATTACATTTATACAAAAAGTTAAGAATAGCCAGAGAGAGAGAGAGAGAGACTGAGAGGTGACAGATGTACAGAAAGATAGAAAGTAGATTAGTGGTTTCTTAGGTCTGGCAGGAGAGGAGGATGTAGGAATTGGGGAATTAGGGATAAAGGGCATGTGATTTCTTTTGTGAGTGATGAAAAAGTTCTAAAATCGCCAGTGGTACTGGATGTGAAACTGTGAAAATACTAGAAACTATTGAATTGTGCAATTATATATAGTATTTAAATTATTTCACAATAAGCTTATAAAAACGGGATGAAGATAAAAATTTGATCAAGCTAAGATGAGAGCAAAGGACAAAAAAGAAAGTAAGAAAGTTTCCTGTAATTAGATGAGATGCCAGAAGCCATTCCAAATGTATAGTAAATTCATCAAGCATATATAGAAGAGAGTGAGAATTTCAATTTCAAACCAAAAATATTAAGTTTGAAAGAAACACATGAAAGAAAAACAGAAAATTTGAAGACAAATGAGAAAATAAGGACCTAAAGCATGTTTCAGCCTCCCTCCTCAGAACCCATCCCTGGAGAGGTCACAGAAATGAGAAATAATTGGATGCAGCTAAGTGCTGCATGTTTAATATTCATCTTTATTAATAGTAAATTAATAAGCTATTATAGATCAGAAACAGATTTCATATTAAATATTACGCAGTAGGTAATAAATGTTCAACTACATTTGCCCTAACCTATACCCCAGGGCATCTTGATAAGGATGTGGAAAGGAGGAGATAGCTGTCCACTCTCCTCCTGAAAAGGATTCCTTCTTAACCCAACATTTGTTATGCCAATAACACTTCTCTAGGAGTACCCAGGGCTCAATCTTCTTTGAAATGAATTTACCGAGGCAAATAGCCACTCCAGTAATCTTGATCTTGGAATTTACTAGAGACTGTAACCTTTGGCATTCTCCCAGAGATAAGAGGAGATTTATAATCCAGTTATATTATCCCTTTAGATGAGACCAATTAACTAGACAAGTGACTAAATATCTAATTCTCATGAAATGGGAAGAGTCTTAAAAGATTTTAGAGGAATAGAGAAATCCAGCGATGTTTCATTTCCCCAGACTAAACAACAAGCAAAATAGCTACCAAAAAAAAAAAAAAAAACCCCACAACAATACAAAGAGAGAGATAGAGGATGTTTGGTCCCTAATGTGAGGAACCATGGTAACCAGAATGGAAGCAGTTCAGGCGGGAGAAAGCCTAAGGAAAAAGTTTTGAAAGTGATCTTTATCCTGACATCTAATGTCCCAGGAGAATCAGTGTCTGCCTATGTTGACTCTGCATGGGGACAATAAACAGGTGAGGCACAGAGAAAACAGATACAAAGTAAATAAAGCACATACTCAAAGAAAGAGAAGAATTGGAACATGATGTAGAAGTGTGCAAGTACAAAAAAAGTCAGTTATAAACGTTGGATATAAACAGTCAAGTATTTAAAGATCTAGTAGAACTAAAACATATGACATTCTTCAAAAAAATAAAGACTTAGTCAATAAAACTGAAATATTAATGGATATAACTAAATATGCTAATATTGAGCTAGAATTGCAGATGAAGAAAACCACCTAAGAAGCAGCCAGAAGAAATAAACATGTGTGGAAAATAAAGATAAGTGAATAGGTAGGGTTATCAACATCTAGAACAGCATAACAACAGGAAACCATCATTACAAGGGTCTCATCTTGTCATGCTAAACAAGAAACACTTTTTGAATATGAGATTAGAGTAAAGAAATACAAATAGCAACATCAGTACAATAGGAATTTTGTGGGGAGCAAAAAAGTCATCTTAGGAAGAAAATATTTGGAAATATAATGATCAAGTATAACCTGAAAAACAGAGGCCTAACTGATTTAAGAGGAGTAAAACAAATAATGGACACAATCATACCACCAAAATTTTAAATTTTCAAAAGCAAAAAGAATATTCTAGAAGCTTCCAAATAAAGGGAGCAGACCCCTCCTATTGATAGCATTAGAGTGACTTTTTTGAAGACTAGATGCATAATAATTTGAAAACAGAGTGTTGTGACATAAATGGTCATTTAAATTACAGTAGTAAATTAAAATATTTTGGGTACCATGTGATTCTCTTTCAAAATACCTTTAAGGAAAGAAATAAAAATAAAATTAAAGAGTTAAAAAAAAGAAGAAACAGAAAACAAAATTAGAGTAAAAATAATCAACAAAACCAGAAGTGGGCTCTTTTAAAATATTATTACACTGATAAAACACATTGATAATAATAATAAACACAGAAAACAAACCAATTAACAAAAACCAGAAAAGAGGAACACTGCTGTAGATCTTACAGTTATCAAGAACTTACTGACAGGATACTATTAAAAATATAATGACAACTTGACAATTTAGATGGCATGGATAAATTTCTCAAAACACTCAACGTACAGAAATTGTAAAAGAAGACATAGAAAATTTTGATCCTTTGATATCTGTATAAACTACTGAATCAATTATTTCTTAGAATTCCCAAGTTCAGGTGGCTTCCTTCACGAGTAATCCCAAGCACTGATGAAAAACAATATACCACACTTACACACACTGAAAATATAAAAAAGTAAATGATCTCGAAATCCTTTAATGAAGCAAACAACTTGACACCTAAGTAGTCTTAAAAAGGATATTTAACAAAGTAAAATTATACCACTATATCTCTGAAGAACATAAATGCAAAAATGGAACACCCGTTCATGGCAATGATGGATTGAGGAGGAAAATGAGAACGCCTTTCCTCTCTTTTCTCATTTCCTAGCTTTTAGCTTGATCTAAGCCATATATTTTGGATATTAAGCCCTCATTAGGCATATTATTTGCAAATGTTTTCTCCTGTCCTGTGGTAATACCCATATTCAAATTAATAACAAGACTATTCAACACAGCATCAGTAGAGGAATTGTTACCTAAAGTTTGGTCTCTGATCCCGAGGCCAGTCCAAATAACGAGAAGAGAGTCTTGCTAGAAAAAGCAAAGCCTTTACTTTGTCAGGCAGAGGGACCAAAGCAAGGGCTAGTGCCCCACATGTTGCCTGCTCTGCATTAAGAAATGGGTAGGGGCCTTTATTTGGGGTTTGAGGTAGAGGAGGGGGACCATGGAATTCTTGGTCAACATTTTCCCATAGGCCTGTGTCTGAGGCTGCTTTCAGCAGAGGAGACAAAGGATTTCTCAGATGAATGTCCTTGGCTATTTATCTCCAAGGTGGAAGGTAGTTTTGGATGTCAGTAAACCAAGGAATTGGCCCTGGGAAGCTTCAGTTTCTAGATATTCTCTGGACATTAGTTTCTCTGTAAAAGAACTTCAAGATCCTGGGGTTAGCTACAACTTTATTGGGAGCCAAGTTTGTGGTCATCTGGGCTTTAAAAATTTGTAACTTGTATTTGATTATAAAGCTCAGGGGGCCAGAGATTAAAGAAACAAATATTTACATAGGAGCTTAACTAAAGACCCAGGGAACTAGGAACGCAGGCTTTCAGTTTTAACCCCATCCATGCCAGGTTCACTGTAGGGGAACAAATATCAGGGCTGATATTAACTAAGACACAGTAACAGAATTACTAAAACCACTTTGTCCTCCACACAATGGACAAAAATAAAGTTACGATGACTTCACCCTCATCTATATATTTTTTTAATTAAAAATATAAATATAGAACAGGTATACACAATACTAACTTTAGTTTAAGAATGGGAGGTGATTTAAACAAATGTATCAGATATATATCTACATATTTATATCTACATTTCTATCTATATCTATGTTATTTTCTCATAGGTTCATAAAGAAATATTAGAAAACACATAAATATTTTGAATAATATTCAGGCAATATATTGAAAAGTTAGACTAATGAGGAGTACATGACACAAAGATCAACATACTATAAAAAACTATGAAATTAAGAATGATACTGTGGTCAAAGCTTCAAGTAAAAAAATAAAGGCAGAGACAGCCAAACTTCAGTATATAGAAGTTTCATACATAATTCAAATTAAGTTGAATTAATTTGAGTAGCTTTGTTTTTAACAGTTTACACGGATTATGTTGTTTTCAAGGTAAAGACTGAATAGACCATATTAACCAGATTCAGATCTTCAGGTTTGTCATTGCTAAGGAATGGAAACATATTTTCTCCTCATTGAAAAAGCACAACCTAACAATATCCTTGATGGTTATGCTGTCATTTTTGGATAGTGGTATCTAAATTTTTCTTCATTTAAGGTCTCTCGTGGATAAGTGCAGTGAATCATCACCAAAATGCTTCTGAACATAGTTTTCTAGAGCTTAATGTTTTGCTGACCTTGCAATCAAGTAAGATTCTTTTACTTACAGGACAGTGTGAAGGCAATTCTTTTTGAGACCATAGGATATGATGGCTATGGAGTTATCTGACATCAGATGATTTATTAAATAATCAGAACTTCAGCATTATCATTTTTCCACTGATTCCCAGGCCCTTCTCAATACTCACATGCGTTCAGTTGGCCTCACATGAACCTTCTTGTGTCATAATTGGGTCGATCTTCTGTAGGAGTGGGCCTAGAGTATTACATGCAAACCTCTATTATTAAACCCCACCCTGTGTCATGTGACCATAGTTGTAAGTATAAACTTATAAATATATAAATGCAATACATAAATATATAATATATAAAGTCATATACATTAATTTTATTATATGTAAATATGTAAGTAAATATAAAAGAATATAAACTGTGGAAACCTAATAAAGGGAAGCTTTTTGTTTTTACATTTTTTGTTTTTTTGAGGAAGATTAGCCCTGAGCTAACATCTGCTGCCACTTCTTTTTTTTTGCTGAGGAAGACAGTCCCTTAGCTAACATCCATGCCCATCTTCCTCTACTTTATATGTGGGACACCTACCACAGCATGGCTTGCCAAGCAGTGCCATATCCACACCCAGGATCCAAAGTGGCGAATCCCCAGCCACTGAAGCAGAATGTGCACACTTAAGTGCTATGCCACTGGGCCAGCCCCAATAATTTTAAGTAAATTGAATTCAGGAAGCCCTGTAGGAGAATCGCTCACATTTTGTCATATGTCATCAATTACTCCAAACTGGGAGAGATGAACACTTGAATCACTGATAGAAAGTGCAACTACTTACTACAGTGGGAAGATTTCTCTCTCTACCTGGCAATAGCCCAACAAATGAGAAGTGCCAAACAAACCTCCCTCCTTTCTTGTCTGGATTTGCCTATGGTTCATGACAGCATGCACATCCCAAATTGGAATTCTTTCAGTTATTCCAAAATGATCTCATTTTTTTAATTAAGATTATGATAGATTGCAACCTTGTGAGATTTCAGTTGTACATTATTGTTAGTAATGTGGGTACACCACTTCACCCTTTGTGCCCTCCCCCACACCCCCTTTTCCCTGGTAACCACCGATCAGTTCTCCATGTCTGTATGTTATCTTCCACCTATAAGTGGGGTCATATAGAGTTCGTCTTTCTCTGTCTAGCTTATTTCGCTTAACATAATACCCTCAAGGTCCATCCATGTTGATGCGAATGGAACAATTTGGTCCTTTTTTTATGGCTGAGAAGTATTCCATTGTGTATATATACCATATCTTCTTCATCCAGTCATCTAGGTTCTGGGCATTTAGGTTGGTTCCACGTCCTGGCTATTGTAAATAATGCTGTGATGAACATAGGGGTGCACGGGATTCTTGGGATTGCTGATTTCAGGTTCTTAGGGTAGATACCCAGTAGTAGGATGGCTGGGTGATAGGGTATTTCAATTTTTAACTTTTTGAGAAAGCTCCATACTGTTTTCCATAGTGGCTGCACTAGTTTGCATTCCCACCAACAGTGTATGAGGGTTCCTTTTTCTCCACAACCTCTCCAACATTTGTCACTTTTGATTTTGGAAGTTTTTGCCAATCTAATGGGTGTAAGGTGATATCTTGGTGTAGTTTTGATTTGCATTTCCCTGATGATTAGCGATGATGAACATCTTTTCGTGTGTCTATTGGCCATATTCATATCTTCTTTTGAGAAATGTCTGTTCATGTCCTCTGCCCATTTTTTTGATCGGGTTGTTTGTTTTTTTGTTGTTAAGCTGTGTGAGTTCTTTGTATATTATGGATATTAATCCTTTGTCGGATAAGTAGCTTGTAAATATTTTTTCCGAATTAGTGGGCTGTTTTTTTGTTTCAATCCTGTTTTCCCTTGCCTTGAAGAAGCTCTTTAGTCTGATGAACTCCCATTTGTTTATTCTTTCTATTGTTTCCCTCATCTGAGGAGTTATTGTGACCAAAAAGATTCTTTTGAAACTGATGCCAAAGAGTGTACTGCCTATATTCTCTTCTAGAAGACTTATTGTTTCAGGCCTAGTCTTTAAGTCTTTGATCCATTTTGAGTTTATTTTTGTGAATGGTGAAAAAGAATGATTGATTTTCATTCTTTTACATGTGGCTGTCCAGTTTTCCCAGCACCATTTGTTGAAGAGACTTTCTTTTCTCCATTGTAGGCCCTCAGCTCCTTTGTCGAAGATTAGCTTTCCATAGATGTGAGGTTTTATCTCTGGGCTTTCAATTCTGTTCCATTGATCTGTGGACCTGTTTTTGTACCAGTACCACGCTGTTTTGATCAGTGTAGCTTTGTAGTATGTTTTGAAATTGGGGATTGTGATGCCTCTGGCTTTGTTTTTCTTACTCAGGATTGTTTTAGCAATTCACTGTCTTTTGCTGCCCCATATGAATTTTAGGATCCTTTGTTCAATTTCTGTAAAGAATACCCTTGGGATTCTGATTGGGATATCGTTGAATCTGTAGATCGCTTTAGGTAGTATGGACATTTTAACTGTTTATTTTTCCAATCCATGTGCATGGAATGTCTTTCCATCTCTTTATGTCGTCATCAATTTCTTTGAAGAAATTCTTGTAGTTTTCATTGTATAAATCTTTTGCTTCCTTGGTTAAATTTATCCCAAGGTATTTTATTCTTTTCATTGCGATTGTGAATGGGATTGAGTTCTTGAGTTCATTTTCTGTTGGTTCATTGTTTGTGTATAGAAATGCTACTGATTTATGTATGTTGATTTTATGCCCTGCAACTTTGCTGTAGCTGTTGATTATTTCTTATAGTTTTCCTATGGATTCTTTGGGGTTTTCTATATATAAGATCATGTCGTCTGCAAAAAGCAAGAGTTTTACTTCTTCATTGCCTATTTGGATTCCTTTTATTTCTTTTTCCTGCCTAATTGCTCTGGCTAACACCTCCAGCACTATGTCGAATAGGCTTGGTGAAAGCAGGCACCCTTGTCTTGTTCCTGTCCTCAGAGGGATGGCTTTCAGTTTTTGTCTGTTGAGTATGATGTTGGCTGTGGGTTTGTCATATATGGCCTTTATTATGTTGAGGTACTTCCCTTCTATACCCATTTTATTGAGGATTTTTTTCATAAATGGGTGTTGGATCTTGTCGAATGCTTTCTCTGCGTCTATTGAGATGATCATGTGGTTTTTGTTCCTCATTTTGTTAATGTAGTGAATCACGTTGATTGATTTGTGGATGTTGAACCATCCCTGTGTCTCTGGTATAAATCCCACTTGATCATGGTGTATAATTTTTTTGACGTATTGCTGTATTCAGTTTGCCAGAATTTTGTTGAGGATTTTTGCATCTATGTTCATCAGTGATATCGGCCTGTAGTTCTCCTCCTTTGTGTTGTCGTTGTCAGGTTTGGGGATCAGAGTGATGTTGGCTTCATAGAATGTGTTGGGGAGTACTCCATCTTCCTCAATTTTCTGGAATAGTTTGAGAAGGATAGGTAATAAATCTTCTTTGAATGTTTGGTAGAATTCTCCAGAGAAGCCGTCTGGTCCTGGACTCTTATTTTTGGTGAGGTTTTCGATTACTGTTTCTATTTCATTACTTGTGATTGGCCTATTCAGATTCTCCATTTCTTCCTGGTACAGTTTGGGGAGGTTGTAAGAGTCCAGGAATTTGTCCATTTCTTCTAGGTTGGTCAATTTGTTGGCGTATAGTTTTTCATAGTATTCTCTTATGATCCCTTTATTTCTTTGGTATCTGTTGTGATTTCTCCTCTCATTCCTAATTTTATTTATTTGAGATTTCTCTCTTCTTTTCTTGGTGAGTCTGGCCGAGGGTTTCTCGATTTCATTAATTTTTTCAAAGAGCCAACTCTTTGTTTCATTGATCCTTTCTATTGTCTTTTTAGCTTCAATATCGTTTATTCCTGCTCTTATTTTTATTATTTCCCTCCTTCTACTGACTCTGGGCTTTGTTTGTTCTTCTTTTTCTAATTCTGTTAGGTGTCGTTTGAGGTTGCTTATGTGAGATTTTTCTTGTTTAGTGAGGTGAGCCTGTATTGCGATGAATTTCCCTCTTAGGACTGCTTTTGCTGCATCCCAAATGATTTGGTATGACGTGTTCTCATTTTCATTTGTCTCCAGATAATATTTGCTTTCTTCTTTAATTTCTTCAATAATCCATTGTTTGTTCAGTAGCATGTTGTTTAGTCTCCACGTTTTTGCACCTTTCTCTGCTTTATTCTTGTAGTTGATTTCTAGTCTCATAGCATTGTGATCAGAAAAGATGCTTGATATTATTTCAACTCTCTTTTATTTATTGATGCTTGCTTTGTTTCCCAGAATATGGTCTATTCTTGAGAATGTTCCATGCGCACTTGAGAAGAATGTGTAGCCTGCTGTTTTTGGATGAAGTGTTCTATATATATCTATTAAGTCCATCTGGGCTAATTTTTCATTTAATTCTATAATTTCCTTGTTGATTTTCTGTCTGGATGTTCCATCCATTGGTGTTAATGGGGTGTTGAGGTCCCCTACTATTATAGTATTGTTGTTGATGTCTTCTTTTAGTTCTGTTAAGAGTTGCTTTACAAATTTTGGTGCTCCTGTGTTGGCTGCGTATATATTTACAAGTGTTATGTCTTCTTGGTGGAGAGTGCCTTTTATCATTATATATTGTCCCTCTTTGTCTTTCTTTACCTGTTTTACTTTGAAGTCTACTTTGTCTGATATTAGTATAGTGACACCTGCTTTCTTTTGTTCATTATTAGCTTGGAGTATTGTTCTCCATCCCTTCACTCTGAGTCTGTGTTTGTCTTTGGGGCTGAGGTGTGTTTCCTGGAAGCAGCATATTGTTGGGTCTTTTTCTTTGATCCATCCTGCCACTCTGTGTCTTTTGATTGGAGAGTTCAATCCATTTATGATTTGAGTGATTATTGAAATGTGGCAGCCTAGTACTGCCATTTTATGTCTTGTTTTCCGGTTCTCTTCAATTTCCTTTGTTTCTCATCCCATGGTTTAGTCTGTTCTGATGTAGAACTGCTACTCTCTGTTGTTGTCCTTCTACTTATCTCCTTTGCTCTTGGTTTTGTAGTCCATTTCCTTTTTTTGATTTTTCAGGAATGAGGGTTTTCCTGAGCATTTCTTGTAGAGGAGGTTTGGTGGCAATGAACTCCCTTAATTTTTGTTTATCTGGGAAAGTTTTTATTTCTCCATCATATTTGAAGGATATTTTCACTGGGTAGAGAATTCTCAGCTGCAGGTTTTTCTCCTTCAGATTTTTGAATATATCATTCCACTCTCTTCTAGCCTGTAATGTTTCTGCTGAGAAGTCTGCTGAAAGCCTGATGGGGGGTTCCTTTGTAGGTTAATTTCTTCTGCCTGGCTGCCCTTAGTATTCTCTCCTTGTCGTTGACTTTTGCTAGCTTCACTACTATATGTCTTGGGGTTGGTCTATTTGCATTGATAAAGTTTGGAGATCCATTGGCTTCTGTCCCATGAAGTTCCATCTCCCTCCCCAGATTTGGGAAATTCTCAGGCATTATTTCTTTGAATAGGCTTTCTGTCCCCTTCTACCTCTCTTCTCCCTCTGGCATACCTATAATCCTTAGGTTGCATCTCCTAATTGCGTCAGATAATTCTCAGAGAGTTTCTTCATTTCTTTTTAGTCTTAGCTCTCTCTCCTCCTCTGCCTGCAGCATTTCTATATTTCTATCTTCCAAATTGCTAATTCTTTCCTCCATATTATAGGCCCTACTGTTCAGTGCATCTAGATTTTTCTTAGTCTCCTCTATTGTGTTCTTCATTTCCAGTATGTCTGTTTGGGTCTTCTTTATAGTATCGAACTCTTTTGTGACATAGCTCCTGAACTCATTGCATTGTCTATCTGAATTCTCTTTTAACTCATTGAGTTTTTTAATGATGGCTGTTTTGAAGTCATCATCATTTAGGTTGTATATTTCATTGTCTTTTGGATTGTTTTCTGTGTGTTTGTCATTTTCCTTCTGTTCTGGAGATTTAATATATTTTTTCATATTGCTTGATGGTGTAGACTTGTGCCTCCGCATAGAGATAGAGTTTAGTTACTGCTTCCACTTGTTTCTACTGGTGTGGTGGGGGGACAGCTGTTTATACTGCTCCAACCAGGAATCCTATCAGCTGTTGCTAACTGGGCCTGGGCCCCTCCATGCAGTCACAGTGATCCTATGGGTTCCCTCTTCGGCTGTGGAGGCTGTCACAGGGGGGCCTCAGGCTGCTGGTGCCTACTGTCGCAGACCACCTAGACGTGGTCCCTCCTTAGGTATGGCAGTGGTTTTATGGGCTTTCCCAGTGGCCAGGGGCAGGATCACTTATATTTGCAGCTTATATTTGTGCCCACAAAATCTCACTTGTCCACTATGGGTCACTGCAGAGCTATGGGCATTTTCTACAGTCTGTGGTTACCTCCCCTAGCTATGCTACTTTTGTCCCAAGGTCTTCCAGCCTTGTGGTTGCCAGATGGGTGCTCTCTACTAGTGCTGTGCAGAGGCTATCACTGAGGTTTCTGTGAGACTGTAGAGTTTCCCCCCTGGGCCACAGTGCCAGGTCACTGGAACTCCACCCAGCCCCAGTCCTCTCCCCTAGGATCTTGGGGAGCCCATCGCCCTAACTGGGGGATAGCCGGATACCTTGAGTTCAGTGTCAGCTGGTCCGCTGCTGCCCTGCCTGGGATTCTCCTCTTTGGGACCCTCCCGGTGTTGTGGATGCTGGGTGGGGCCTCTCTGCTAATGGCAGGCAAACACCCTGCCTGCTGCCCAGACTGGACTTCAGAATTTCTCCCCCAGGCTGCATAGCCGGCTGCTGGAGCTCCACCCAGCCCCAGACCTCTCCCAGGGGATCTCCCATAGTCTCGAGGTTCTCCCAGGTGAGAGCCCGGTCACTGGGACTTGCCATGGCAGCTGGTGGGCTGTCGTGCCATTTTGGAGAGCCCCCAGGTGTTGTGGGTGCTGGGCGGGGCCTCTCCCATAATGGCAGGCAAAGTCCCTGCCTGCCACTGGGACTGGACTTCAGAGTTTCTCCCCCAGGCCGTGTTGCCAGCTGCTGGAGCTCCACCCAGCCCCGGACCTCTCCCAGGAGATCTTTGGTAGTCCAGATCTCCTCTTGGGCAAAAGCCAGGTCAGAGGAGCTGGCAGCGGCAGCTGGCGGGCTGGCGTGCGGCTTGGGTTTTTCTCCGGGGGCCCCCAGGCATTGTTGATGCTGCGCGGGACCTCTCCGCTTATGGCGGGTAGGGGTTTTCCCCACGGCCTCCTGTGTGTAACTCTGGAGCTTCCCTCTGGGCTCAGGTGTAATTGCGGGGGGCTTAGGTAGGGCTCTGTTCACCTGTTTCCACCATCACTCCTCTGGTGTGTGCTCCCTCCTGCCCTTGACGTGTGAAGATGTTCTGGGGGTGTCCACAGGGAGAAAGCCGGCCGCAGGCTCTAGGCTGTTTGGGGGTTGGGGTCTGAGAGTTTTCACCTATCTCCACCTCCTCCCTGAGGGAAGTCTGTCTGCCTTCCGATGTATAGCAGTGTGGGTCTCTCTGACGTCCTGAGATGCTGTATAGATATCCTTTGTCAAGTGATGAATGTCCAATTAGTTGTAGATTCTAAGGGGGAGAGACAAGGAAGTCTGCTCATGCCACCATCTTGGATCTTCCTCCCCAAAATGATCTCATTTTGAGGGTAAAATAACTGACAAATTGGTTTTTAAAATTGACAAAACATATTTCTGCATATCTTATCCTGAATAATTTTAAACAGCGTGAGGCAAGAAAGACCCCTTTGGCCTTTATGTCTCTCAGCATAACAGCTGTTTTTAAATATATGCTTTTAACACTGATGAAGTAAGATTTCATATAAGATCTACTTTATTGAACGTATTAGATCAGGTGGAGACAAGAAAGTAATATGGTTGGGATGACAATATTACATTTTTTAAATAGTAAATAAAATAAATGTTCTGTGGAAAGCAGATCTCAGAATGTGCACTTGTACATTTAGATATGCATCTAAATGATAGACAAAATGTCAGTTATCAAACTTCAATTAAAAATATTGAAACACTATGCACTACAGCTATCCAAATGTGGAAGAGTTTCACTTCTGATATACATTTATTACATAGACAAATATATGTAAAGTGTGTGTATATAAGCATGTGTATATTTACATATTATGTATATTATATATACAAATATATATTTCTAGAAATGATTGTTAAATATATATAAGTTTGTCAAAGCAAATATGTAAAGACAAAATGAAAATGAAGGCTATTAAAAAAGAGTGGAAACTAAGACACCCCTAGATGACATTTTCAATGTCCATAAGGAACCATCTGTGTTGTGAATGTTACAAAGTAACACAGATAACTCATCATGTGCACTGATTGGCTGGTTGCTAAATTGCAGTTGTGTGCATGGTCTGACCAGTAATCAGTTATCTAAGTATTTTACTCTGTGTTCTGTAAGGAGTCTTTGTTTAAGGGGAGTTGACAGGAAGAAAATATGAAAGAGGAGGGTAATATGAGTAGAATATAAAATGAAAATTGATTTTCTAGTGATGATTGGGCTGATAAATGTTAGGGACTTTTCTCCTGAGGGTCGTGTATTAGTGGAGGACTGAATAATATATTCTGTCACTTTTTGAATGTGAGTTAGGCGTTTTATGGAACAACAATAAAAAAAAACCTTTTGTTTGAAAACAAACAAAAAGCATTGAAATTATCCAATAATTGGAATTAAAAGAGTGTTTGCTTTGTTCTCATGGACACAGTTCACAAGGAATTTGCTTGTGGTGGTTTCATTTCTCCAACTTGAATAGCAGTTGGCCTCCCAGCAAGATTATTTATTAAAAACAGGGCAGATTAAAAGCAGAGGGACTGAGCAAAGATTTAAATTGTCTCTCACATAACATGAAAAAAATAGGCTTGAAAGCATCTTTGTTTTCTTTGCTAACCAAATTCCTGGAGCTGGGGGCCCAGCCAATTAAACTCCTTCCCTGGACATGCCAGGGGAGTTGTTAGTCTACAGTATAACAATAAAAAGTTATAATTAAATAGAGGAAATTACAAGCACTTACATCTGTATCATGGATCCAAAAAGAAGAGCTTGTTAAAACATCCCTTGGGTTTCTAACTCTCCTAGGCATTCTGGAAAGTAACGAGGTCCCAAATGGAGAGAATTGGCAACAGTGGAATGAAAAAGAAACTTTGAGAACAAGCTTGAAGTTTGCCTTATGTAATTCTCATACACAATGCATAGACCTTTTGCTTCTAATCAAACACAGTGTTTCTGTGTGGACTAGTGTATTGGGAATGGACGGGCAATAGTGTACTTTTCATTTAAAGTAGTAGAACACCAAAACGAACTCCCTTGGTGGTTGTGGGTGCATTTAACAACCATGCTCATTTTTCACGAGGCTCTTTTGTACATGATGATTGGCCATTGAAATTAACTGATCATTCCAAGGATGCACTGTTTTCTCCAACATTACCACTTATTTCAGTATCTTGAAGGTATCTCTCCAGATTCATAACAGCCCAATTTTAATATTTTGACCATGTCAGCATTTATGCCAAAGCTATCACTGAAATAAATTTATACTTGGGTATATTATTGGATGTAGAAAAACACATTATTCAACTCTTTTACTTCACAAGAAGGTATTTGATTTTTTAAAGTTTACACACATTTCCCTTATTCATAAAGCCCAAGAACTGAGGCTAGAATATTCAAAAATGAAAACCAATAAATGGTATCAATTTGGTAAAATATTCAGGCAAGATAGTAAAAACACAAAAATCTTAGGATGGACTGAATTGACTTGTTTCAGTCATACTACTTCAATTTCAGCACTCGTCGGAGGAAAAGTGTGGATTATCTTGGAGAACTTCTAGGAAAAGGAAAGTGCTGTTAGCTTTCTCTCTTTCCTACTACTTTGATACCTATGCACCAGTGCAAGATTATTTTTGACATTTTCTACACGGTGTTCTACCTTCCCAACTACTTAAATATATCTTTTGGATGGAAACATGTCTTAAGCCTTCCACAATCTCTGCAACTCCATTTTTTCTTGTGCAGATATTCTTTGTTTTTTTGAGGAAGTTTAGTCCTGAGCAACGTACTGCCAATCCTTCTCTTTTTGCTGAGGAAGACTGGCCCTGAGCTAACATGCATGCCCATCTCCCTCTACTTTATACATGGGACGCCTAACACAGCATGGCTTTTTGCCAAGCGGCACCATGTCCGCACCCAGGATCCGAACCGGCGAACCACAGACCTCTGAGAAGCAGAATGTGCAAACTTAACCGCTGCACCACTGGGCAGGACCCTCTGGTATGGATTTAAGAGAAAGTATTTGGTTCCCAAAAATTTTTAAGATAATAACATAATTATCATTATTATGTCATTATATAACAGATGTTAATAATATTTCAAATAATTATGATTTGGAAAATCATAAAATTTTCTAACATACTGTGTGGTGTTTAGTCTTTGTGTATCTTATTCAAAATTGAAAAATTCTGGGGCCATCCTGGTGCCGCAGAGGTTAAGTTCGCATGTTCTACTTATCGGCTGCCCGGTGTTCGCTGGTTCGGATCCCAGGTGTGGACATGGCATCACTTGTCACGCCATGCTGTGGTAGGCATCCCACATATACAGTAGATGAAGATGGGCACAAATGTTAGCTCAGGGCCAGTCTTCCTCAGCAAAAAGAGGAGGACTGGCAGTAGTTAGCTCAGGGCTAATCTTCCTCAAAAAAAAAAAATTCAAAAATTCATAACTAATTTTTGTTACCCATTACCCACATTCTCTCTTCATTTTATCAGTATTATGACAGATTTTTATATTTTTTATCTTCTTTTCTTTGTCACATACTAGGCAGATATGTCATTATTTTCTTCTAGTAAACTAAATTATTTTGGGCCTATGTTGATTCCAGAATGCATTCCATTTATTTTACTTTTTATTTTGGTGAATATCTTTTCTGTTTCCAAAATTTCCTGTTGTATTTATTTTTCATTCACTTTTCTCCTTTCATTCTTCCTGATTTGTTTCAAAATTTTCTGTTCTTTTACAGTAAAAGTTATACTTCTATTTCGTTAAATTTCAAGTGTGCATGTGTGTGTATTGCAAGACTCTTCTCATCCACAATATAAATTCCATCTGTGACAATTTTCTGTTACTATGGTAGTTTGGGGCTATTTTTTTTAAACCTTAGACTTAACTATGTGGATCTCTCTCTCTCTGTCACACAAACACCCACACGAACTCATTTACAGATTATATTCTGTCTCTCATCATCTGTGCTTATCCTTTCTGTCTAGCAGCGTTGTAACTTCAACTGAGCAGACCTTTGGGATCCAAACTGAAAACTGCTTTCTGTGATTCGTGACTTGAATTTTGTTCCCCATTCAGATACTGGGAATATAGCAGGTCTGCAGCCTGAAGACAGCTTATCTCAGTTCCTTCCCAGTGATACTGAACCTTTCTCCTCAAATTCCTGACCTCAAAACTTCCTGTTAAAAGCTTAACCACAGAGGTCAGCTTGATTAATATGTATTATCCCTTTGAATAAGACAGTTCCCCTTTTCTTGGATGACCTCACTGTTCTTCATTATTTCTCGGAAGCTGCTGCATTCTGCCCCTAGACAGAGCCTGTAGTTCAGACTCACCCATTCTGCAACATTTCACCTGTTTCAGATCTGCAGATGTATTTATCAGATATATTTATATTTGTCAGAGAAAACTTGTGTCTTAATATGCAAATATGCATACATTTGCTATGCATATTATTAGTCTTGGTAAATGAGTCTGGAGCAGAAATTAAGATTCTTGTGCAAATTGATCCAAATTTATTCACTTTTTTGTCATTTCTATAGTAACATGTCTTCCATTATTTTTTTGCTTGTTGTGGGTCCCAAAAGAATGACATTAAATTTACCATCGTTTTGGTAAGAATAAAGTAATATTTAATTGTTGTCTATGGATTAGGTATGGAAGGAATCATGTCCTCTGTATTTATTAGCCATTAGATGATTTATTGCTGTAAATGATCAAATCAACTGCTGATTTCTGGTCTCCTTCAAGATAAGTGTTATTGAGTTTTTGCCACATTTAGCTTATTCCTGGAACACACTGAGTGGACCATTGGCTTAGTAAAAGCAGGCCTGTGTTTACAAGTGTATTGAGAGTGGTATACCTCTGTGTACTCATCAATACACTGGAGTAGAACCACAAAATGAAGTGTCCTGAGTGGTTCTGTGCTGATGTTTGAAACATTTAAAATTAAAATCATTCAATTCATATCATAAAATATATTGCACACACAAGAGAATACATTTTAGTGATATTTACAGATTTAAAATAAAATGTAATATCTTGTAGTCATCACATATATAGGAAATGTATATCAGCAACACATTCCAACCCCTAGTAGTCTCCTCCTACCTTTCCCAGAGAGCTACAGTTTTACATTTATTTTAGTCAATACCTCGGTTTCCTTATAATCCTATCATAAATGTTTGTTTCTTTAAACATGTATGTGATCTCTTTCGAGATTTACATTCAAAGAATCATACTGAAAGTGTACTCTTGTATTTTTTTCTTGCCTTTTTTCATAGGATATTTATTCATGCAAGTGCAGATGTTTATAAATCACTTAAAATAGTAACTGCTGTATAGTTCTACATTGTTTAAACAAAACCTACTCAGGTCTTTTTCCTCCAATTTTCTGTGATTAGAAATAAGATGTCAATGAATGTATGCGGACAAGTGTCCTTGTGAAAGTAGAAATTGTTTTACAGTGAACACTCAAGACTAAAATAAATGGATTGTCAAACATTTACCAGGTAATTTCTGATTCTTTTTCAGTGACTGCACAAATTCATACTCCTACCCTTAATACATCAGACTTTATTGTGCTTCATATCATCTTCTAAATCTGGTCTGTTCGCTCATTTAAATATTTTCCAAAAAATAGCAAGTGTGGAATACTGTCTAACGGTTTCATTTTCATTTCAGTAATTATCAGTTTTACTCAGTATTATTTGATATGATTATTGGTCATGCATAATTTCTGTTAAATTACCATTTGTGCCTTTTGCACACATTTTTTTCTAGTGGGTTGTTTGCCTTTGTCTTGATGATTCCTAAAGATTCCATATATATTTGCTTGCTGATTCAGACACTCACCTAACTGTCTAGGTGACCTTTCCATTTGAATTGCTCTTAAACATCTCTGACATCATAAGTCCAAACCTGTATGCTGACCCCCATCCCTCACTGCTCTGGGAGCATCCACATTGCTTTGGATGGCCGTGACTTTCTTCAAGGCCTCAGGCCCAAAGCTCTGAGGTCATGCATGAGAGTTCTCATCTGCACACACTCTGTGTCCTGTCCATCAGGATTACTGTTGGCTCTACCTCCAAACACATCCAGAATCTGGTGACTTCTCAACACCTCCCCTGCTACCACTCTGCTTTCAGCAACACATACCTTTCACCTGAATTTCTGAAATATTTGCCTAATCTCCCCTGTTCTGTCGGTGCCCCTCACCAAAGTAGCCAGAATCATATTTGAGAGTCAGATCATGGCACTCCCTTTCTCAAAGCTCACAATGGGTTCCCACACCAACATTGGAGCAAAGCCATGGTCCCCATGAAGACCTCCAGGACTCTACCACTCTAGTTCCTACTTACCCTGTGACCTCACCTCTCACTGCTCTCACCTTCCCACCAAACAGGCATCCACGTGGATCAAGAACATACTGCCCACAGTCTTGCTTGAGGGCTTAGTGCACTTGGAGTTTTCTCTTACTAGACTGCCCCTGCCTCAAGAATCTATGGGACTAATTCCATCATTTCTTTCCAGTCTGTGCTCCAAAGTTAGTTGCTCAATGAGACCTAGCATGAGCCCCCCACCAATACCCCCATCACTCTTGATTGGCCTTGTTTTTGTGCCTCTTTTCCTTTCACTGTTGCACTGATGATATTCTAGCATACAATAGAATTTACCTATTTATTATCTTATGTTTAGTATCTGACTTTCCCACACACACATGCACCTGACCTAAAATATCATGCACCCATAAGCAGGGCTTTTTGTTTTTGTTCTTCTCTAATGCATCCTAAGTACTGAGGACATTGTTTGGCATTTTGGGCATGCATTCAACTGGGTAGATGCTAGTTGAGGGATAAATAAATGTCATGTATATGGAATAGCACACACAAGAGTCTATGGTGATGATATAAGAAACTCTAGATCCAACTACTTATGCTTAATTCTGAGTTGACATTGACAAGCTCTCCCATTTAATTTATTTTTGGGAAAATAACTGAAGCTAAAAGTTTAAATCTAAAAGTTTCCTTATTGCAAAAACGAGGATACAATAGTACTGATGTTGCCACTGAATAGTCAGATGAGAACATAATTATTTTGTGCATTTGCAAGATATTCATTTGAAAGAGGTTCAATTTTCTCCTTGTCTTTTGTGCTCTTAAACCTTACAAATATGGCCACGTGTAGATTTTTTTCTAATATATTATGTTTGGCAATGCATAACAATTTCAAGGGGGAAATATAATCTTACTTTAACAGGAAAAAAACTCTTCATTATTTCTTCAACTATCTCTTCCTGTATATTTATTTATTTATTTCATTTTGGTGATGTTTATTATGTTAAAGCGATTTTCTTTTTTTTTTTTAAAGATTTTTTATTTCTTCCTTTTTCTCCCCAAAGCCCCCCGGTACATAGTTGTATATTCTTCGTTGTGGGTTCTTCTAGTTTTGGCATGTGGGACACTGCCTCAGCGTGGTCTGATGAGCAGTGCCATGTCCGCGCCCAGGATTCGAACTAACGAAACACTGGGCCGCCTGCTGCGGACTGAGCGAACTTAACCACTCGGCCATGGGGCCAGCCCTAAAGCGATTTTCTTATCTGGATCTTGCCTGAGACTGTTATGGTATCTGACAATTCAGCAGAATAATCAGTAACTGATTATGTCTGTTCTATTAATTAACACTTTATTTTTAGTTATGTATTTTTAGCAATTGCTTTTTGCATCTAGTATTTTCACCCAGTTTTCCTTTGTGTTATTTGTAAAATCTTCATCCTAATGTCCAGAGCCTTTCTATTATATTTGTTTTAAATTTTACTTCATGGGAAATTAATCATGTTTTATGTGGCACAGGACTTTTATTTTGTTTTGTTTTACTTTGTTTTTAGTTCTTTTCTCAGGTATTTCTTATTTCCCAGGATACATTATCTAACATTCCTGTAAATGTATTTGTATGATAAATATTATATCCAGGCCCTAATTTATGTCCCTTCTATAATATAGCTTTGGTCATATTCCACAAATTTTGAAAACTGATAAAGGAATCTCTTGCACTTTCATTTATTTTCGTGTATCTTGAAATATTTGTTTTTATATTCTCCTAAACCTATAGGTGTTTAGAAACTGGTTCTCAATATCTAAATGCCTAATACTTTCTCAAGTTTGTTTTATTTCCTATTAAATATTCAGTTTATTTTCATTTATTTATGGATTCTAATCAATGGTCGCTTAATAAATTGTGTATTTGAAAAACTGCATGTATTTATGTAGTTGAGTTATTCAAAATATTTACATCTTTCACTTTTATATAGCTAATATTTTTTCTCCCAACATTATCATATGAAAATTATATTATAAATGAAAAACTTGAAAGACATGTATACAGTCAATACCCACAGATCTATCTAATATGTTCTACAATTAACATTTTATGGTATTTTCTTTACTACATATCTATATATTTATGAATGCCTTTCTCCAAATTTAGTCCATTACATTTATTGCTTTTATTTGTTTCAAAATAAATTTCAGACACTGGTACACTTTACCTCCTGAACATCTCAGGACGGATATATAATGTGAACAAGCGTTGTTTGCTTATTTTTAATTTTATTTCTTCTTTATGAAATCAAAACACAAAATTGGTACAGAAAGCTACATATGCTATATTTTTAATTTACATACAGTTAGATACAGAAATGTAAGTGCACCACTTAATGAGTTTTGGCAAATGCGTATACACATTTAATGGGTTGAAATCATTATCATTGCAGAAAATTTCTGCCTCCTACCCCCATCCTAGCAATCCCTACCCCAAGCCCCACAGAGTTAAGTATCACTCTGTCTGTTTTACACCTTGAATTAGTTTTGTTTTCTGGGCATTTATATTAGTCGAATTCTATGGTATACACAATTTTGTGTAAGATTTCTGTCACTAAGCATGTTTTTGAGATTCATCCATGCTGTTGTATGTATTAATACTGTATTTTTTTAATTTAAACTCTTTTTTGGTGGGATAATTTTATATTCATATGCTGTTGTAAGAAGTAATATAGAGAGATACTAAGTAACTTTTACTCATCTTTCCACACTTGCAAAACTAAAGTGTGATATTATAACCAAAATGATAGCACTGATAAAATTCATCACTACTTCTCAGACGTTCCTGGTTTTTCTTGTTTCATGTATATGTTTGTGGGTATGTGCATGTGTTTAGCTCTATGCTTTTTTATTATGAGTGTAGGTTCGCGTATCCACCACTACGGTAAGGATAAACGTCAGGTGCATCACCACAAGGATCCATCAGTTTGCCTTTTTAAAACCATACCAATACCCTCCTCACCCTCAATTCCTGGAAAGCACGAATTAGTTCTCAATTCTATAATTTCATCATGAATTACATGAATTTATGAATATTACATAAAGGAATCATATACACCATATAATTTTCCAGGATTCTCTTTTTTCACTTAGCACAATTCTTTGAAGATTCATTGAAGTCATTGCACATAACAATATCGTGTTTTGTTAAGTGAGTGCTCTGTAAAAATGGATTAGGCCCAGGTGGTTTATACTGCTGTTCCATTTTATGTCTTTGGTAATTTTCTTTTTATTAGTTCTATTAAGTGGTATGTATGATGACTAAAGTCTCCAGATATAATCTTGAATATTTCTTTACCTCCTTTCAGTTGTGTCAGTTTTTGTTTCATGGATTTTGAAGCCCTGTAAATTATTGCATACACATTTAGGATTACTGTGTCTTATTGCTTGTTGATCTTTTTATCATTATGATCATTCCAGCAGTAATTAACTTTTACTCTGTTTACTTCCTCCAATGTAAATATAGTCAGTCTTACCTTTTATTGAATAATGTTATTATTGTATATACTTTTCCATATTATTACTTTTAGCCTGCATACTCTTTTGTGTTTTAAGTGAGTTTCTTGTATAAGACACACTGACTACTACTGGTTTCTTTAAGAAGAGCATTCCTTGTGTAAGTGCCTGCAAGGTGATTCTCTTTAGCTTCCAGGAAGTAAAGTTTAGAATGCCCCAGGAACTTAATAATAGCTAAAGCAGCAGGTTAAATATAGCATCCAATAATTCCTGAACGTAAGGGCTATTTTTAATTTTATTTCTGCTGGAAGTTAGAAAACCACATTGCTTCCACAACATTCCAAAATCATAAACCACTCTGAAAGCTCCTTTATTATCAGTATAAAAATTTGGCAGTTCTTCCTTTGGCTAGGGTGCAGGCCCAGGTGAGCACATATAATTCAAGTTGTTGAGCTGTAGTAGCTGAAGTCAAAGGTGCCACGTCAATTACATCAAAGGGTGTTGATATTGCATACCCAGCACAATATTTACCACTGTCACTTTTTAAAGGAGAACGATCAATGAATCGTGAGAATTCGGCATCACTCACAGAAGTTTCCTGCAGATCAAGCATGAGTGGTCAGGAGGTGATCCATCAGTGTTAACCAGCTGTGAGAGGCTTCATCAGGAATGTAGGAGAGAAGAATAGCAAGGTTAAGATTATCACAGTGAAAAGGAGTTATGTAAGTTACCAAAAAGAAACATACAATTTTTTTTATTTTACTTACCAGTTTTAATGAATTTATTTTCTATCGTTCTCCTATGTTCACCAAAATACTTTAAGATCATTTGGAGCACCTTAATTTAAACGTATTTGATGTACTAAATTCATTACAATCTCTATCCATATTTATGCACAAATATCCAGTCTTCGGCAATAGAAGAATATAACTTGATATCTGAGTTTATTTGTCATGATGCTATTTGATTAAGTTCGTGTGTTCTAGTGAGGCCACAAACTCCTGTCTTGCCATATGTGAGTTCTGTCCCGATCTGTAGCATGTGATTACGCCAAATATTTGTGATTTTAAAAAATTGGATATAGCTTTTCGATACCACATCTACAGGGCTAGGAGTTTTGTTGGTACGGTATTGATTATTTCTAGCTCTTTTAAGTGGATGGAGCTAGGGCATATGCAGTTTAAAGGTAAAGGACATCATCAGTTTTTGTATATTTTAATCTCGTAAAATTTTTGTTGTTGAAGAAAATGCATATTTCATGTGGAAGATTTTGTGTATTTTAATGCAGAATTACATACAATTACTGAAATCATTGAAACTATTTTTGAAGTTCTTTGCATTTAGGTTATATTGCATTAAAGATATACAGTCAAATTACTTTGCTATAAAGTCATTTGGAATAATTCTAGTATGAGACATTTGACTTTAACAAAAATTCCAAAGAGTGGTTAACTTTTTAGGGATGTTTGCGTGTTACCTAGCTGAAAGTTAAGGTTTGAAAAACTTAACACACATACTATGCTTTCAAAATAGAGTTTGCCTTTTTAAACCAAGTGTGTAAATTAACTTGTTTTTGGAAGACAATAGTATTATAGGGAAAAATAAGAGTAGATATGTGAAAACATTTTTACCATCTGTAGTTTTGTGGGCAAAAATGATGTAAGTAAATGACATCTAACATCTCATGTACACATACTTAGAAACAAAATTCTCGACACTTTCTTTAAATTATCAAAACAGGCCAAAATATTTTAATACCCATTTTAAATAAATGCTTGCAACAATTTAAAATTTATTCGTAGGATAAAATTTCAACAGTACGTTGGCATAATTGTGGAAATATATTAAAAATAGTGTCTGACTTAGTAAGCATAACCAGTAATTCACTTGTTCCATCTTGGTGTAATATGTATTGTAGTGTCATTTATATTTCTAGCAGTCACTGAATATAAATATTACAGTATAAAATTCACAATACCAGGTTATCTATTCACCAATAAGGAAGTATTAAATAAGATCCTGAAAAGATTGATTGAGGCATATTTACTCACATTGATACTAAAAATACCATGATTAACATAAAATAATTTTACTATGTATTGGTGTGGTCAAAATGGATGGACTCTTACTAAATTAATTATGTTAAAGCTTATTTAAATATCATTCACTGTGTCATTGATTTACATTTTTATATTACAGAACATAAACATTATTAATTATTAATGATTATCAAACATTAGATTATAATTTTTAGAGTAAACTTCATAACCAGTGGAATTGAAATGTTTACTATATATGCACCTTTCCCCCTTTTGCCCTAACCGCACTCCTTTCCCTTTGGTAAATACTTATCTATTCTCCTTATCCATGTGTTTGTTTATCTTCCACATATTAGTGAAATTATATGGTGTTTGCCTGTCTTTGACTTATTTTGCTTTATCATAATACCCTCAAAATCCATCCATGTCATACCAAATAGCACAATTTTGTCTTTTTTCATAAGTGAGTAGTATCCCATTATGTATATCTACCACATCTTCTTTATCCATTCATCTATAGAAGGGTGCTTGGGTTACTTCCACCTCTTGGTTATTGTGAATAATGCTGAAATGAACATAAGGATACATAAATCTCCTTGAATTGTTGATTTTAAGTTTTGGGGATAAATATGCAGTAATGGGATAGCTGGATCATATGATATTTCTATTTTTAAGTTTTTGGGAAATCTCCATACCATTTTCCATAGTGGCTACACCAATTTGCATTCCCATCAGGAGTGCATCTGAATTCTGTTTCTCTGTATCCTCTCCAATGCCTGTTTTTTGTTGTCTTGTTAAATATAGCTGAGGTGTATAAGGAGATATCTTATTGTAACTTTGATTTACATTTAACTAATAATTAGAGATGCTAAACATTTTTTTCATGTTCCTGTTGGTCATCTGTGTATCTTCTTTGGAAAAATATTGGTCTATATCCTGTGATCCTCTTTTGATCAGGTTGTTCATTTTTTTGTTGTTGAGTTATATGAGTTCTTTACATATTTTGGAAAGTAACCCCTTGTCAGATATATGCTTTGCAAATATTTTCTCCAAGTTGGTGGGTTATCTTTTCATTTTCTTTATGGTTTCCTTTGCATTGCAGAAGCTTTTTAGTGTGATGTAGTTCCATTTGTTTATTTTTTTGTTTCCCTTGCCTAAGATGACAAAGTATTCATAAAGATACTGCTAAAACCAATGTCAAAGAGTGTACTGCCTGTATTTCTTTCTAGGAGTTTTATAGTTTCAGGTGTAACATTCAGGTCTTTATTCCATTTTGAGTTAATTTTTGTGTATTATGTAAGATAATGATCTGTGTTCATTCTTTTGCATGTGGTTGCCAGTTTTCACAACAAAATGTATTGGAGAAACTTTCCTTTTACCATTGTATGTTCTTGGCTCCATTGTCAAAGATTAGTTGTCCATAAATGTGTGATTTTATTTCTGGGCTTTCACTTCTATTCCATTGACATGTGTGTATATTTTTTTGCCAGTCTGATGATGTTTTGGTTATAGCTTTGTAGTATATTTTGAAGTCAGGGATTGTTATACCTCCAGCTTTGTTCTTTTTTCTCAGAATTGCTTTGGCTTTTGGGGGTCTTTTCTTGTTCCATATCGATTTCAGAATTCTTTTTCTATTTCCATGAAGAATGTCTTGGGATTCTGATTGGGATTTCATTGAATCTGTAGAGTGCTTTAGGTAATATGCACATTTTAACTATGTTTATTCTTCCCATCCATGAGTGTGAGATATCTTTCCATTTCTCTATGTCTTCTCCAAATTTTCACTAATATCTTATATTTTTCAGTGTATGGGTCTTTCATCTCCTTGTTTAAATTTATTCCTAGGTACTTTATTCCTTTGTTGTGATTGTAAATGTTATTGTATTCTTAACTTTCTTTCTGTTAGTTCATTATTAGTGCATAGAAATGCAAGTGATTTTTGAATGTTGATTTTATAACCTGCAACTCTGCTGTAGTTGTTGACTATTTCTATGTGTTTTCAGGTGGATTCTCTAGGGCTTTCTATATGCAGTATCATGTCATCCACAAACAGTGAGAATTTTACTTCTTTCTCTCCAATTTGAATCCTTTTTATTTCTTTTCCTTACCTAATTTCTCTGACCAAAACTTCTAGTACTGTGGTGAATGAGAGTTGTGACAGTGGGCACATTTTCCTGCTCTCAGAGTCATAGCTTTAAGGTTTTCACCATTACATATGATATTGGCTCTGGGTTAGTCATATGTGACCTTTATTATGTTGATGAACTTTCCTTCTATTTGCATTTGGTTGAGAGTATTTATCATAAATTTATGATGTATCTTATCAAATGCTTTCTCTGCATCTATTGAGATTATCATGTGATTTTTATTCCTCATTTTTTAATATTTGTATCAGGGGAATTATATACTGATAAAAGGAACATTCCACCAAGAAGACGTAGCACTTATTAATATATATGCACCTAACACAGGATCACCAAAGTATATAATGCAACTATTAACAGACCCAAATGAAGAAATTGACAGAAACACAATAATTGTAGGGGACTTCAACACCCCATTTACATCCTTGGATATATTGTCCAGACAGAAAGTCAACAAGGAAACAGTGACCTTAAATGAAACACTGGACCAGGTGGATTTAATAGTTATATATAGAACATTCCACCTCCCAAAAGCAGAATACTTTCTTCTCAAGTGCACAGGGAAACTTCCCCAAAATGGACCATATGTTGAGAAAGGAGACCAGCCTCAAAACAGTTAAGAAAATTGTAATCAGATCAAGCATCTGAACACAACACTATGAAACTAGAAATCAAATTCAAGAAAAATGCTCAGAAAGTCACAAACACGTGAGGACTAATCAACATGCTACTGATCAACCAATGGATCAAAGAAGAAATCAAAGGAGATGGGCTGGATCCACGGTGTAGTGGTTAAATTTGGCATGCTCTACTTTGGCACCCTGGATTTGTGGGTTCAGATCCCAAGTGCAGACCTACATCACTCATGTGCCATACTATAGTGGTGACCTGCATATCAAGCGGAAGAAGATTCACACAGGCGTTATCTTGAGGCTAACCTTCATCAGAAAAAACATAAACATAAAAACAAAAAGAAGAAAGAAAGAAATCAAAGGAAGAATAAAAAAATACCTAGAGACAGATGAAATTGAAAGCACAACATACTAAAACTTATGCAATGCAGCAAAAGTGGGACTAAGAGGCAAAGTTTTAGCACTAGAGCCCTACCTCAACAAACAAGAAAAATATCAAAATAAGTAATCTTAATCTAAAAATAAAAGAACTAGAATAATAGCATATCCAAAAGTCAGTAGAAATAGGGAAATAATAAACATCAGAGCCAAAATAAATGAAATAGAGACTAAAAAAAAACAATAAAATGGATCAGTGAAACTAAGAGCTGATTCCATGAGAAGCAAAATTGACAAGCCCTTAACCACGCTACGAGAAAAAGAGAGAAGGTTCAAATAAATAAAATTAGAAATTAAAGGGTAGAAGTTGCAGTGCATCCCACAGAAATACAAAGGACTATTAGAGAATACTATGAGAAACTATATGCCAACAAACTGGATAACCTAGAAAAAAACAGATAAATTTTTAGACTCATATAATCTCCCAAAACTAAATCAAGAAGAAATAGAGGCTCTTAATAGATCAATCACAAGTAAAGTGATTGAAAAAGTAATTGAAAACCTCCCCCAAAAATCTATAGTCCTGGGCCAGATGGATTCTTTGGTGAATTCTACCAGATATTCAAAGAAGACATAATACGTGTCCTTTGAAACAATTCTGAAATATTTAAGAAGAGGGACTGTTTCTTAAGTCACTCCATGAGGCCAACATTACCTTGATATCAAAACCAAATAAGGACGACAGAAAAGGAAAGTTACAGGCCAGTATCACTGATGGTCATAGATGCAAAAATCCTCAAAAATGTTATCAAATCCAATACAACAACACTTTAAAATGATCATACAGCATGATCAAGTTGGATTTACTCCAGAGACACAGGGATGATTCAACATCTACAAATCAAACAATGGTCTCTGTTTTGGCATTATCTCTTTTTCAATCCAATTTTATTTCACCATTATGTTTGTGATTCCAAATCTGTACTTATGATAAATTTGTTGATAGACATTATTAACTGACATAATACAAGCACCCCTTCCCTTCTCCATGTATGTTAACTTAAAATTTGATCAAAGATGCCAAGTCCCTACTTTCTAAATCTATTCTTCCAATATGTACTTACAGCTTGAGATGGTGCAGTGGTATGGCCATGGCCAATATGATGTAAATGCATGATTATGGATGAGTGATTCTTAATTTAAAAAATCATCATGACACATACTTTACATATCTTACTATTTTGACAATTATACCTCAATAAATCAGAAAAAAAAACGTTAAAAGACAATAGATAAAGACTTATTTGCCCTTTGACATCTCCATCTTTATCCTTCATTCTGCTTAGGTCATGAGCGAGATGCCTGGTAATACAGAAGCCATTCATGACCCTAGAGAAGACATACTTGAATGGCAGAACAAGAAAATGGAAGGAGCCTCATTCTTTGCTGGTATCATTGAGCTGCTGCAGACACTATTGACTCTCTAAAACCTGACTTTCATTGCATTCAGTGTAAGTCTCCTCACTGATGTAAAAGGACTGAAGTAGTATCCTCTGTTATTCATAGTTAAATATATTAGAGACTTCACAAAAAATTGCCCTACAATTGCACTCAGTAAAACAAGATTTTTCTCCATAGAAATCAGAAATAACCTATATGAAGGCCAAGCCCAGACTAGCTGGCTCATGATCGCAGTGTTCTAAGTGTACTAGGAAGATAATTATGGAATATTAAGTATACATTACGACAAGTACTACATACAGTGAAGGGCAAATCCATTATACACCATAATTCTGTCCATTCTACAACCAAAAACAACAAATAAATGGCAAAAAATACACAAAATACTCAAATGACAATTGAAATCTTACTCTTCAAATTAAAATGATCAATAGGTGTATAATTTAAGATGGATGTTTGCACTTATAGGTAAAAGTATCTGTGAAAGAAATATGAACAAACAATTTTAACTTTCCACAGCCTGCAGTCTCCTGTAGGGATCTTACTAGACAGCTAGCAGTACACAGACTTGTTCTCTTCTGTGTCTATGAGGTAGATGTGTCAGTATAATGGGTTAGGTAGAGAATCGTGCAAGATAGTCCAAATATCTGGTATTGAATCGGTGGGTGTGTATATATATATATAATGAAATACAATGTTCAATGCTATATTCAGCAAGAATAATGTGGAAGCCAGAGTGGAATAAGCTATGAGAGAAAGAAGCTCAGAACTAGTTTACTTTTAAAATTTTCCCCTTAAAATAAAAAATACAAATGAAAACAAATTTGAATGTTTCACATGATAGTCTAACAATTTTAAATCATACTTACAGCTGCCTAATTTCAAAATAAAATGCACATTCAGACAATTCTTTTATATTTATTCTTTAGAAAGGAATTAACCTATGTTATTTATTTAACTTCTATATGGCTTTTTTTTTTTTTGACAAAGAAGGGAGCATAATGGAGAAGTTCTTTATTAAGTTCATTTTAAAGAAATGAGAAAAAAGCAGTCTCTGACAGCTGTCTACTCAGCTTGTCTGGCTAAACACCTATGTCATAGTGTTCTCCTGTTGATTACAAAACAAACAAACTCACACAACATCAGCATCAGAAAAGTTCCTCATGAAAGAGGAAGACAGAAAAAAGCCCCTCTGTTGACACGTCTGAGCTGACATGAAATTAATAACACAGTCCAAACCTCAGAAATTTCCAATATCTCCTTTTCCCATTTAATAAATTTGATTGCTGCCACTTTAGCAATTACAGCTTAGCAATAGTTATTCTTTCTACCTTCCAGATAAAATTACCCTTATTTTCTGACATGATCCAATCTAGTAAAAATACTCCCTTTTTGATCTTTTCCCATATCCCCAACACAATCACAAATAAGTCCATGTCAGCACTCTCTTACTGACACAAAATGTGCTGTCTCCTTCATGCAATAAATCAACTCATTCACCTAATCACGTTTTTCTGGTATTCTTCAGCTGGAGGGCATTGAGAATGGTTCTTCTGTTTCCTTATATTAGGTATTAATTTACTTAAAATTTGGCATTAAATGTTATATAAAAGTAATAATATATGGTTCTTGTATTTATAGATTGAAAAAGCTAATGCAGGCAATAATGACATGAACTACATTTTTTTCAGGAATAATAGCATGAGAATACTATTATTCTCATTTTTTAATTTTTTCAAAAATAATAGTATGAGAAAATTCTTGCTCTTATTTTATAAAATATATTACAGTGGATTCTTGATTATAACATGGATTTTAAAGCAAAACTGTAATGCATGTGTCACAAACATGTCTCACAAAGATAGAATGTATTTTCTTGTTACATAAATGGTGGACATGATTTGATTTATAAAATTGTTAATTCTAGAATATTAGAAATAATATTTATTTTTTGTAGAGGTAAATGTTTGTATGCATGGATATATAAGAATTAGAAGTTATGCATATATATTTTAGAATTACATTGGTATATAAATCATATTTGATGATGTATTTTATGATATATCTTATGTCATATATTTGTGTGATGTTGTATGTGTATGACAGTGCAGATTTTGTAAAAATGAAAAGTATGGGACTGTAGAGATGATGAGGAGGTTAGGAACAGAATAGGAAAAAGAGAAAACACTTTCATCTAGTGTAATTAGTTTTTAAAGTATACATAAAAAAATTGATTAACATGTGGAATGATAAGTATAAATTAGTAGTGAAATCATAAGAGAATAAGTCCATTTTGGAAATAAGGAGCTAGGGAAGTGATTTACAGTGGAGTGAAACATTCTTGCCCTTACGAGAGAATAGGAAAACTTCAAATGGAAATAACTATGAAACATCAGTAAAATCTGAGATGTTCTACTAGATGATTCTAAAGTACAGTAGTGATGCACCCCCTTGAAATCATTAATGTTTCAGAAATGAAAAGACTTTCTTAATCCCTGTCTACATCTCCTTGTTCCGGGAACTGTACACAACGGGGTTCAATGTGGGGGTCACAAGAGTATAGAGTGCAGCTACCACCTTGTCTCTTTCAAATGTGTAGCTGGAAGCAGGGAGGGCATAGGTGTAGATTACAGGGCAATAGTAAAGGGACACCACTATGAGGTGGGATGAGCATGTCGAAAAGGCCTTTCTCTTGCCTGCTGCTGTGCTGATGCGGAGAATGGTAGTGATGATAAAAGCATAGGAGATGCAGGTGAGGGTGAAGTCACCCACTGCCAGGGTAATGTCTGCAATACAGACCATCACCTCATTGATTTTCACAGGGCTGCTGGACAAAGACAGTAGTGGGGGTATCTCACAGAAGAAGTGGTCAATGGTATTTGGTCCACAGAAGGTCAGCTTCAGGATGAGACCTGTGTGTAGCCAGGAATTGGTTACTGCAATAGCCATGACAATGCTGAGTAAGGCCATGCACATATGGTGGTTCATGACAGTGCTGTAGTGAAGAGGGAAACAGATAGCCACACAGCGGTCATAGGCCATGGTCGTGAAAAGAACCATCCCAGCTCCCAGGGACCACATAAAGAAGAAGAGCTGGGACATGCAGCCTCTGTATGAAATGGTCCTTCCTGATGTTAGCATGGTCCCAAGCATCTTGGGTATTATGCTTGTTGTTCAGATGATGTCTACGATAGCCAGTGACAGAAGGAGAACATACATGGGGGTATGTAGGGTGATGTTATAGATTATGGCAATGACAATGATCAAATTGCCAAGAAAAGCCACAAGATAGATAAGGAGAAAGACAATGAAGAGAACTCCCTGGAGTTCAGGATTTTGGCTGAGCCCCAGAATCATAAACTCAGTTACAATACTGTTATTCATATTGCTTTGGTGATTAAATGACAGACATTGCAGAGAGTGAACACGTGGCGATTAAATAAATCTGAATGCCATTATAAGATTGTGTGTGTGTGTGTGTGTGTGTGTGTGAATGAAGTGATTTGAGTATTAATTTGACACAACATTGTAGCAGGAATTCCTTTATGATGGAGTTTGGTCTTCCAGGCAATATCCTCTATTCTTCAGATCCATACCATTTTCTGATTCATACTCTTCCATTAATGACTCCAGTAAACAGAAGCCTGTGGTTGAGAAGAAAAATAATAGAAAAATAAATGTCTTCAAATATTTCAATATTATCATTTTGAGTTGAAACTTGCCTGAGCCTAAGTTACATTCGTTTATATATGTATATATATATACACAAACACACACACACAGACAATGGAAATATAATACAAATAATTACATATCTCATTTATTCTGTTAACTGCATGCTATCTTTCTACAAACATATGTAAGCAGTAATATCTAGAACAACAGAAGCTGACAGGACTAATCATAGTGGGAACATAACAGGGGGAAAATGCCCAACAGAAAATTCTAAGGCTGGGTATTCATGAGATAATTGACTAATTTATTGAAGTCCCAGCTGAAACAATTTAACCAAATTCCTGCTTTGAGATTTTTTTCCTCAATTTTAAAAGTGCAATGCTAAAATTGAGTGAACTAATTTGTTGTACCACCATGCAATGGCAAGAGTGTTGGATGTAAAAATAGAAAATCTTGGCTTACCTCTTCATTTCATCATAGCTGTAGCCTGGCCATTTACCCTTCATAACCTTCAGATTTCTTACCTCCAAAAATAGTATAAATTGGGACAAATATTAGATATTATATAGTCGGAGTAAAAGTTTTTTAGGGATAGTCCAGGATACAAGCAGCTGAAAAACAGTTATCTGAAAGGTAGCCATGAGTTTCAAAGGGAAATTCTTGTTTATTTTATTCATCCTCAAAACTTTTCCAGCACTTTGTCACCTGTTTTCTTTTTGCTTATTTGTTTGGATAGATTTGTTTTTATGTATAGTCATATTTTTACCTGAATTCATGACTATCAGGACTTTTGTGACCTGGTGAATCCAGTAGCAGTGTTCAAAGCAGTTGTAAATTTATTCATAGCTTTATGTTTTATATTGTTCACTGCTTTTCAGAGGTCATATTGTACCTTGGATACCTATCCAGTGGTATAAATAAAAATCATGTTTGAGACAAAAGCCAGTCTGATTTGCTCCTCTAGGCCCTGAAACCCCAACTAACAATTTTCCAAATTTAAGCTAGTGACTGATTCATGTGTAGCTGTTCAGACTGGTGTAAAAAAGTAAAGTTTTTGTTTAACCTATATTCCACTTCAAGAATTCCAAGCTTTATTTTTTTTAATTTTTTCATAGTGAAGGGATGTAATATCTTCCAGTACTTGGACCTATGTGTTAGATCCTCTGTAGATATATCATTTTTTCTCAGAAAAACTTTGGAAATTAAATGTTAACATCTTTATGTAGTTGACAAGACAACAATGCTCTGACAGATAAAATAACAGATGCCTGGATTACAAATCTCATAAGTGGAAGAGACAGAATTTACATCTAGGTTTTCTGACTCTAAGGAAATTACTCTTAACCTCTCCGCTATATGCCTTCAGGTAAAACACAAAATATTATGGTGAATGTACACAAAATATGAATGATAAAGGAAAGGTTGGAAAGAACATGTAAGTTCTATTCTGAATAAGATGTGATTTGGAAAACATAGATGAGGATAGAAAATATAATTGAGATAGTTGATATTTGAAATTCAATTTAAGTATTTTTGAATATTGGAAATATATGATATTGAACTAAATGACATTACTCTTTAAAATACTGAGTGTTGAATGTGTTTTCCAATTATAGTAAGAGCCTCTGGTCCTTCATTCCATCTGAATCAGAGATCTGGTATCAAAGCTTCTTGGGTTGAATTTATAAGACAGTGGACCTCTTCCAGCCTTCTTGATCTTACTCACAAAATAGGCACCCAAATATAAACTGAGTCCGTGATGAAGAAAAAACTTCAATTTTCCCTTGGAGAATTGTTATTTATCAATGTAATTAATGCTATATGGCCATGTAATCTTTATTTACCCATGTAATCATTACTGATTTGGTCCCAACATTCAAAGCCAGGTTTCACAAAATGCAGAAAGTTTGCAAAGAGATAGGTAAGTACACTCTGCTCCACTATCTCTGATTAAAGAGTAAAAGTGAAGAGGATCTAGAGATCGCTTTTCTCATCTCTTCTTGGAATGTCCCATTCCCTTTGCAAGAGTGATTGCATGGTTGCAGCTCTATTCTCAATGCTCGTGCCATAAGTTGGAATGGTTAGTGTGTGTAGAAAAGGCCAAATTCAAAGGGGTATCATGAAACAGTTCACTAGGAGGAGAGGGCATCTATCGACTATAAAAGCTTTGTTCAGAATGTTTTCTATTGAACCATGGTGTAGACATATATTATTTTCAATCCACAGGTGTCCAAAGTTTCTATTCTATGGTCAATGGTTTCTACTTAAATTCTGCAAGTGAGACTGGCCTGGCTTCCATGCTACCCTTGATCCCCAAAAGCCAGAGCATCCAGCCAAAGAGAGCCTGCCCACATCAGCAGGGCCATCTATTTCTTCAGGTCTTGTAATTTATAGCCATTGACTTTTGGCCATGTTCCTTTTTGTTCATCTCATCTAGAATCATCTATTTTGCTTTAGTTATTATTTTTAAACTGACAGATTTTTTATTGATTTAAATTTGGAGGTAAGAAAAAGTAGTGAAAGTTAATTAAAATTAGGTAAATGCTTAGGGCTTAAATCTTAACGATGACAATTTCTGTCAATGATCTTGTATTTTTAACATGTTTTCAAAATCTTGGGCTATCTCTGTTAGTTAAATGTATAATAACAACAGTGATAAACTTGTTGAGTTGCTTTGAGAATTAAATAATATATGCATATCATTAGCCCAATACTTAGCCCATATTTAGCTCTCAAGTGAAGGTAATTTAGAGTTCCACACTCCTATCATTTTAAAAAGTCATATTTTTAACCTATAGGTTTTTAAAATTAATAATGAGGCCATTTTTATTGCTTAAAGGAAGAAATACATTCCAAAAATATATTTGCAATGATTGAATAATAGTATAATGTAAGAATAAGCAGATTCGCTTAGGAAAATAAAAGATAATTCAATTAATTCTGAAAGCAACAAAGATGTTTTTATTCAACAAATATTTCAAAGTCAAACTTTGTATTAATCATTATGCTTTCTATTTGATTACAATGATGTAGAAATGTAATAAATGTTTTCAATTATTTTGGAGTTAATGGTAAATTAAAAAATGAACAATCAAACAATGTATTGAGATCATCAGAAAATTATTATAAGTACAGTATAAAGCAATTTTATATAGTGACATAGCATGCTTAATTTGGTCTTGGAAAGAATAATGAGAAGACCAAACTAAAATACTATTATGGTATTGTCCTTGAAAGGTAAGCGGTTTTCAAGGAGTATTCAGGGAGAAGGAAGAGAAGAGAGGAAATAAACACCAAGGAAAAACACTAATGCTGCAAATGTATGGAGGTGTGAAGTACAAAATTTGTCTGGGATAAAGCAAACATTTTGGTGATGGATTTGTGTGCATAGAACAATTATTTTGCTATGCGAAGTATAATATGATAGGTCTTGTTTGATTATTATACTCTAAGGAAAAATTGTGTGCTTCTGTAGGTAATAAGGAAGAAGTTGTAAGTCCGAGAAAGTAATATGTGGTGTGTCCCAACATTAGAAAGACAATCCTGCAGGCAGCATGGAGGATAAGTCCAGAGGGAGACATATTGTCCATTTTGAGATTTGACTGTGCTTACAAGCACTGATTGACTCTTAGAACAATGACAATTTAATTAAATTTAACACTAGGATTTATTTATAATAATTATTGCCAGAATAAAATAAAAGTTACAATAGATAAAACTACATGCAGAGAGAATTTAGACAAGTTTTTTTTGCATTTCTTTTTAGACAAGTTAATTTTTATTGTTTGGCAGAATGCAAGCACACTGACAAAGAAACACCAGCAAACCTTTCCTAGAGGGAGGGAATTGAGGTCATGTTGTGTTTACTGACTCTTAGAACTCAGAACATTAATAGAGGTTCACATTAATATTTTAATGTGTCATTCAACATGTTATTTTGTTTAATCCTCAGAACAGGATTAATTAATAATTAAGAACGTTAATGTCCCAGTTGACATATGAGGTAGTTGGTCAAGTTAGGTAGTGTTAACAAACTTGCTCATTGCCACTCAGTCAGATATTGGGGACATGGAGATCTGAATCCAGGAAGTCTGATTTAAAAAACTCAGTGGTGTTGCAATCTACAAGCCAATGTTATGCCAATGCAACTCAATGTATTTTCCCATATCATCAACTATATCATCATAATCGACATCAGCATCATCATTGTTTCAAATATCTTTTTCTTCTTTGCAAGCATGGACAACATATGCACACTTTTAAAGTGCTACCATATGTAAGGCAAGCTGCTAGGAGCTCACCAGAGCAGCCACTATGTTTTATGGGGCTAGAGTGGTACAATTTACTTTATCCTCTTACATTTCTGAATAACTTTTGTCAGACAATTTCATTCAAGATAATTCTTCACTAAGTAAGAGTTGCTTCTAGTTCAAGTTCATTCAGGGAGAATGTTGCATTCTCTTTAGCTTAGCTTCACGGCTGAAGTATTGCAAGAGAGATGAAAGTGCCCATTTCTCAATTTTGCAACTTAAAAGCAGTGAAAAAGAGAAAATTTGGTGCAGGTTAGAGGAGTGTGCATATAATTGTGTAAAAAATATGGCCCTACCCAATGAAGCGTAGTCAACCATCTGGGTTAGCCTGGGACTGCCCCTGTTTTTCCAGAAAAAGTCTCATGTCTTAAGAACACCTTCAGTCTTGAGAAAAATGGGATGATTGATCACACTATGACCTCTGAAGTCAATGCCACAACTGTTCCTGAGAATCTCATTCACACATGAACTCCCAAAGCATTTTATTCTCTAAGTTTCAGAAGAAATAATTTTTTTTGCAAATTCAACTTTAGCCTATCACTCTCCTTATTCAAGAGTGAATTACAAATTCTTGTATATGATAAAATATACACATCAAATGATGAACTGATGTTGTTACATAGGCTACACTTACGAGAGGTGTGGAAGCAGCTTAGAGCAAGCATATTGATACAATGAGAAAATTTGAAAACTCATTTTAAACCATTTTTCTAATTAAACCTTTACACTAATTGAAGAAAGGGGATATTCTAAAATAATTTCTGAAACATATTAAGTATTCCTACCACATTGGTAACAGTGTACTTACCTAAATTTAGTTGACTTTGTTTTAAGGTCTAGTTTGTGAATATGTGATATGTAAGAGAAAAATTTAAGAAGTCAGGCAGACAATGTAAGCACAAGTATCTTCAAATAAGTATCCTCTATTTTAAACTTAATTGCAATCCATGGTCAAGTTTTCCCCTGCCCTATGCCTAAAAAAGAACCAAAGAGACTACGTGGATCATGCCTATCCCTATCCAGGTCATAAATCCATGGTGACTGCGAAAAGTAGACAGAATTTCCACAAATACTCACTTTAGTTCTTTGCAGGGCATCACCATGTTCGAACAGTGACCTGTGTGAAATCACCAGAAAAAAATGGAAAATAAAGACAACAGCCCTCATCAGTTTGCTTTCAACAGACTTCTGTCATGCTTGCTTAAGTATTGATTGATTCCATTATATTTAAGATCAATCAAAATAACATTTCCTGAATAAAGAACAAGGGGCCCAGGGAACAGCATCTCGGACTGAGTTTCTGAGAGGTAGTTAAAATGGATCTCAGTGGAATAATCAAAACAACCCTGCACTGAATACAAATTACAGATGTAATGACTTGGACTTTCTGTGTCATTTCTCTGTAAGACAAAATGATATCCCAAGATGATATCTCCATGATGTAGGAAATCTGAATAATGAGAGAGACACTAGGAACGCTGGAGGGAGATTCAGAGAATGGATGGATGGACGTTGGTATAAAAACAGCTACAGCTGCCGGAAGGATCACTCTCTCTCAATAGAAAATAAACAGAGATGAGAATGGCAGAAAATGGATTCCAAGATGAGATTACAGCAAAGATTGTAGAAGTTCATTTATCCCACTACACTCTGAGGGAGTCAGGGTCTACAAATATACTAGAGAATGAAATTTGGTTTTCAGTGAATGAATATAATAAACTCTTTAGTTAAATTTCTTCCTGAATTGAATTGAATCATTGTTTGAAAATATGTGTTCAACCTTTTGGCATTGTGTATTCATAGGCACACACAAATGAAACTCATGTGTGTGATGTACTCACAGTAAAATAGCATCATCTCTGTCTCTCTTGCTGACAATCCTCATATTTTGAAATGTCCGTTGAAATTCAAACACCTATTTTCATGTTTACCATATAGACTTCTTTCCTCTATTTGTTTATGTCTGAGAAAAAGTACACAGGTGGTTATTAGATCATTTAAACAGTTTTCTTAAACAGTAGACAGTGACAGTGATCTAAATGCTCATATAATATACCTTAAATTATTAATTCTTTATATATCATATCCTATATTATCCTAAACATTATCTAAGTATATCAGACTGTGAAAAAAAGATTACAAAAATGGGCAGGAATTGTATATACTAATAGTCACATGGCCAAGTAGAAATTACATGGACTCTAAAGAATGTTTTTCTTGAGTCTGGGGACATAATTTACTTTGCTTTAGTGATATTTTTAAGAGTTAAAATAACCTGCCTTCTTCTGTAATGGTAAAAGTTGTTGTCCATATATTACTTCGAACAGATATATTAAAAATATATATAACATTTTCAGGTACTATGATTGACTGGACAATAAATCAGAATATCTTAAAATAAAAACTGTGCTTGAAAGGCTGTACTGGAGGGTATTTGTTAAAAATCATACAGAGATATTATTTTATATATAAACACTTGATCCAGTCATCGCCTCTTGGTTCCAAACCTACTCTTACTCAGTTTCTCTGGGGTGTTGAACTGGATTGAACCTGCAAAACCTGTAACCATATTGCTCCTGGTCAGCTGGCGCCACATTAACTCTGCCATTATGGGGCAATGGAAGGAGATTTTAAGGCTGAGTGAGGAAAACAAGGTGAGTCCCTGGTCTTTCTCTCTGCTGGAAGATCTATCAGTTCTATTATTTTGACTGTTAATTTAAAATATCACAGTATGATTTATGAGTTTGTCACATTCTTCTTTTAAGTCTGTCAAGTTAGGTCATGCATCATTTAAAGCTAAACTAGTGTGTGCACAGAGAATTTGTTTTATGTCTTTGTGGTGGAAGTATCCCTTTGGCATTATGAAAGTTTCCTCTTTATCTCAAAAGATGTTGCTTGACTTACTGCCTATGCATTCTGATAGGATAATTGCACCAGTTTTCTTTTGTTTAGTTTTGCCTGGTATATCATTTTCTTTCTTTATTTTGCCAGTTTTTTCTTTGTTTGTATTTGAAAATATGTAAGTGGCAAATTTGTTTTTTAACAAAATCTTAATATTTTGATATCAGCAGTTTGGTTATTTGCATTTAATTTAATTATTGATCCATTTCTATTTGCTTTCTTGTTATTTACTTTCTATCTTTTCCATTTGTTTGGGTTCCCTTCTCTCTTCTTTCTTATGTTCTTCTTTTAAATTTTTTTTATTTTTTTAATTGCAGTAACATTGGACTGTAACAAGATATAGCTTTCAGATGTACATCGTAATATATTTTGAATTCTGTGTAGATTACATCATGTTCACCACACAAAAACTAATTATAGTCCATCCCCTCACATGTGAGCCTAATCCCCACTTTTGCCCTCACTCTCCTTCCCCTCTGTAACCAGCAATCCAATCTCCATTGCTATGTATTTGTTTGTCGTTGTTTTTATCTCCTACTTATGAGTGAGATAATTAGGGATTTGACTTTTTCCCTCTGACTTATTTCACTCAGCATAATACTCTCAAGGAACATACATGTTGTCATAAATGGCTGGATTTCATCATTTCTTACGGCTGAATAGTATTCCATTATGTATATATACCACATCTTTCTTATCCATTCGTCCCTTGATAGGCACCTAGGTTGCTTCCACATCTTGGGTATTGTGAATAATGCTGCAATGAACATAGGGGTGCGTGTATTTTTATGCCTTTGCGTTTTCAAGTTCTTTGGATAAATACCCAGAAGTGAGATAGCTGGATCATGTGGTAGATCTATTCCTAATTTTCTGAGCATACTCCAAACTGCTTTCCATGGTGGCTGCACCAGTTTGCACTGCCACCAACAGTGTACGAGGGTTCCCTTCTCTCCACATCCTCTCCAACACTTGTTTCCTGTCTTGTTAATTATAGCCATTATGACCAGAGTGAGGTGATACCACATTGTGGTTTTCATTTGCATCTCCCTGATAGCTAATGATGTTGTACATCTTTTCATATGGCTGTTGGCCATCTGTATATCTTCTTTGGAGAAATCTATGTTCAGATCTTTTGCCCAATTTTTAATTGGGTTGTTGGTTTTTTTGTTGTTGTGCTGTATGTGTTCTTTGTATATTTTGGATATTAACCTCTTATCTGATATACGGTTTGCAAATGTCTTCTCCCAATTGTTAGGTTGTACTTTCATTTTGTTGATTGGTTCTTTTGCTGTGCAGAAGCTTTTTAGTTTGATATAGTCCCATTTGTTCATTTATTGTTTTTTTTTTCCCTTGCCAGACATAGTACTTGAAAATATGCTGCTAAGACAGATGTCAAAGAGCATACTGCTTATGTTTTCTTCCAGAGGTTTCATGGCTTTGGGTCTTACATTCAAGTCTTTAACCCATTTTGAGTTGATTTTTATGCATGGTATAAGGGAATGGTCTACTTTCATTCTTTCGCATTTGGCTGTCCAGCATTCCCAATGCAATTTATTGAAGAGACTGTCCGTTCCCCATTGTATGCTCTTGCCTCCCTTGTCGAATATTAGCTGTCCATAACTGTGTGGATTTATTTCTGGGTTCTTGATTCTATTCCATTGATCTGTGTGTCTCTTTTTATGCCAGTAGCATGTTGTTTGCATTACTATGGCTTTGTAGTATATTTTGAAATCAGGGAGTGTGATACCTCCAGCTTTGTTCATTTTTCTCAGGAATCCTTTGGCTATTCTGGTTCTTTTGTTGTTCCATATAAAGTTTAGGATTCTTTGTTCTATTTCTGTGAAAAATCTTGGTGGAACTTAGGGATTGCATTGAATGTATGGATTGCTTTAAGAAGTATGGACATTTTAACGATGTTAATTCTTCCAATCCAAGAGCACAGAATATCTTTCCAATTCTTTATGTCTCCTTTGATTTCTTTCAACAATGTTTCATAGATTTCACTTTACAGAACTTTCACATTTTAGATTGCTTATTCCTAGGTATTTTATCCTTTTTGTTGAAATTGTAAATGGGATTGTATTCTTAATTTCTCTTTCCCCGACTATGTTGTTAGCATATAGAATCACAAACAATTTTGTATGTTAATTTTGTATCTCATGAGTTGACTGAATTCATTTATTTTTTCTAAAAGCTTTTGTGTGGATTCTTTAGGGTTTTCTATACATAAAATCATGTTGTCTGCAAAGAATGACAGTTTCACTTCTTTTCCAGCATGAGTCTCTGTTATTTCTTTTTCTTGCCTGGTTGCTCTGGCTAGGAGTTCCAATACTATGTTAAACAAGATGGCGACAGTGGGCATCCTTGTCTTCTTCCTGTTCTTAGAGGGATAGCTTTCAGTTTTTCTCCATTGAGAATGTTATTTTCTGTGGGTTTGTCACATATGGCCTTCATTATGTTGAGGTATTTTCCTTCTATACCCATTTTATTTAGAGTTTTTATCATAAATGGATGCTGTATCTTCTCAAATGCTTTCTTTGCATCTATTGAGATGATCATGTGATCTTTCTTCTTCATTTTGTTAATGTGGTCTATCATGTTGATAGATTTGCAGATGTTGAACTATCCCCACATCCCTGGAATGAAACCCACTTGATCATGATGTATGATATTTTTAATGTATTGTTATATTTTATTTGCTAGTCTTTTGTTGAAGATTTTTGCATCGATGTTCATCAGGGATATTGGCCTATAATTTTCTTGTTTTGTCTTGTCCTTGTCTGGTTTTGCTATCAGGATAATTTTGGCTTTGTAGAATGAGTTAGGAAGCCTCCCCTAATCTTCATTTTTTGGGAACATTTTGAGAAGGATAGGTATTAACTCTTCTTTGAATGTTTGGTAGAATTCACCAGGGAAGCCATCTGGTCCTGGACTTTTATTTTTGGGGAGGTTTTTGATTGCTGTTTCAATCTCCTTAGTGGTATTTGGTCTATTCAAATTCTCTACTTGTTCTTAGTCTAGTTTTGGAAGGTTTTATGTTTCTAAGAATTTTTCCATCTCTTTTAGATTATCCAATTTGTTGGCATACAGGTTTTCATACTATTCTCTTATCTTTTGTATTTCTGAGGTGTCTGTTGTAGTCTCTCCTGTTTCATTTCTGATTTTATTTAATTGAGACTTCTCTTTTTCTTGGTGAGTCTAGCTAAGTGTTAGTCAATTTTCTTTATCTTTTCAAAGAACCTGCTCTCCGTTTCATTGTTTCAATTGTTTTTTGCATGGAATGTCTTTTTCCATCCTTTCACTTTCAGTTTGTGAGTGTCTTTAGGTCTGAAGTGTATCTTTTGTATGCATCATATACATGGGTCTTCTTTTTTTTTTATCCACTTGTCCATCCTATGGCATTTGATTGGAGCATTTATTCCAATGACGTTTAAAGTAGCTATTGATAAAAATGTATTTCTTACACTTTTGTTATTTTTTTATGGTTGTTTTAGTAGTTCTTCTCTATTCCTGACTTTTCTCTTGCTGTCTTCTCTTGAGGTTTGATGGCTTTCTTCAGTGATATGTTTGATTTCTTTTGTCTTACTTCTTTGCTTGCTTATTATAGGTTTCTGATTTGTGATTGCCATGAGGTCCTATATAATATTCTATGTGTATAAGCATCTATATCAAGTTGATAGACTCTTTAGCTTGACCTCTTTCTAAAAGCTCTACTTTTTCACTCCCCTTCTCCCACATTTTATGTTTTGAAATCATATATAGTCTCTTGTTTAGTGTGTCTAAGCAATAGGCTTTTATCATTGAAATAGGTGATTTTAGTACATTTGTCTTTTAACTTTCATATTATCTTCACAGGCATTTGGTCTGCTACATTTCCTATATTTACCTTTACAAGTGATTTTATTGCCTTTTTTATAATTGTTTTTATCTCTATTTGTGGTCATTGCTTTCCCACTTAAATAAGTCCCTTCAGCATTTCTTGTAGAACTGGTTTCTTGGTGATAGACTCCTTTAATTTTTGCTTGTCTGGGAAGCACTTTATCTCTCCTTCCATTCCAAATGACATCCTTGATGGATAGAGTATTCTCGGCTGTAAGTTTTCTCCTTTTAGCACTTTAAATATGTCATGCTGGGAGCCGTGGCTACATCATTTGATCGGCTGTTTGACAGGGTCCAGCCGATTAACGCCGAGGGGTGCAGGGCCGCCCCTTGGTGAAGAATAACCGGCCAGCCCCTCACATAGTTCTGAAACCTGTGCTGCTTCTAATTGCCCTTCATTCCTTTTCCTTTCTTAACCTCCAGTTTTCACTCCTTTGGGTGGCTGCTTGGGAGGCACTACCTCCCGGGAAAATTAGATACAGTAAGAGAATGTGACCACCTGCAGGTAACTTTCAAGATATTTTTCAGTTAATTATTGGAGGAGCACACAGTCCCATGTGAGACAATCAGAAAGGAATCCTGCCCAGATAAGATGTCGAATTAGGTTTATGGCCTCCATCTGGTTAATGTTTCCTTCTCCCTCCAGTTCTTTGTCTAAATATACATATGCATCGTCCTTCTAAGTTTGCTGGTTAATTGGATGATCAAGAAGTATCTATATATTATTCTTGACCTTCTGCTTTCTGTTAAAATGTTATAGAGGTTTTCTCCTAAAAGCAATAAATAATAAATAATTGGTGAGTAGAAGGGCCGAGGGGTGCAAGAATGCCCCTCGGTGAAGGATGGCCGGCCAACACCCCCGATATTTTCTGAATTATATGCATGCTTTCTATCAAGGTTATGTGTATACTTATTTCTCTTTTTTATTCTTGAAGATATATAGTTTAGTTTAGCTTTTCAGCCCTTTACTTTACTAACAATATGATACTTTCTCCGGCAGTGTACTTAAGGGACCGTTAGCTCTACAATCTAAAAGACAAAGGAATGCTTCCAGCCCCTAAAGGGCGCGAAAAAGTAAAGATGTTTAACTGCCCGCTGAGAATGCAGATAGCCCTGGGGATAAGACACCCTGGAGTCGCCTTTTGTTCCCATTACCCATCTACACTAATGGCGTAAATGATTGAGGGAGGCAGGGATGGCTCCACCAGGATGTAACCAGACGGGCTGCTGTCCTGTCCGGAGGCCTGGACCTTCTCTCTTTGATTTAACTTTACCATGAATTACAACAGACGCCTAGGTACCTATCTCCTTTAGCTTAGAGACAACAAACACTAGTTAATTGCAGAGAAGACGATCATTAACCTTATGCTCTATAGAATGGAATGCTAATAAATATTCTTGTGCCCGTTTCTTACTTCCTTATCTCTCTGAGAATATTTGTAAAACTATTTCTGTACTAATCCTGAAAAATATATAAACGACACTCGTGCACAGTAAAGTCGGACTTGCTAACACCAACCCAAGTCTCACGTCCCCTTTATTTTCCCCCTCCCTCATCGCGCCGACGCCGTCCATCCCTCAGGAACCTGGACTCCGCCGGGGCGGGACCCCGGCAAGTGGCGCCCGAACAGGGACCTGAAGGGTAAGTTCCCCCCACTTCTCGGGACGGATAGGATCCTACCCAGGGCTGGAAAGAAGAGCCCCCTTTAGCCCCTCTCTGCCAAAGGGAGAGTGAGGAAAGGACAGAAGGGTAGTAGGTGTTAAGAACTTTGAGAAGTTTTTGGCCCTCTCTAGAAAGGGAGAGTGAAATAAAAAATAATAATAATAATAATAATAATAATTGAGAAGTTTTTGCCCCTCTCTAGAAAGGGAGAGTGAAATAATAATAATAATAATAATAATAATAATAATAATTGAGAAGTTTCTGCCCCTCACTAGAAAGGGAGAGTGAAATAATAATAATAATAACAATAATAATAATAATAATAATTGAGAAGTTTCTGCCCCTCTCTAGAAAGGGAGAGTGAAATAAAAAAAAATAATAATAATAATAATAATAATTGAGAAGTTTTTGCCCCTGTCTAGAAAGGGAGAGTGAAATAAAAAATAATAATAATAATAATAATAATAATAGAGAAGTTTTAGTCCCTCTCCGGAAAGGGAGAGTGAAATAAGGTTAGGAAGAATAAGAAGTATTAAGAATTTTGAGAAGTTTTGGGCCATACTGAGTCTAAAGAAAGAAGGCTCTGTATAGAAATAATAACATGTATGCTTGCAAAAAAGAGACATAAAAGCCTCTTTGGGACAGATTTCTACATTCCTACATTTTTACAAGAACAATGTCCCTGGTTCCCCGAAGAGGAAACTGTTAATTTGGAAACCTGGATGATAGTGGGAACACAACTTAGAAGCTGATTTTCTTTATAAAGAGGTTATATCAACTTTGCCTAAGTATGTTTTAAAATGTCTAACTGGGAATACTTCCTTGTGCAACATTATAAGAGCAAGACCTGTTAAGTTCTGGCCGTGGGTCCTGTCACCACGCAGCAGCTCTGCCTGCCCATGGGTCCTGTCCCCATGCTATTCCACGCTATTCTCTAAATAAAAGAGCACTGCCACCAAATCTTGAGAGCCCAGGAAATCTTTCTCTCGACTCCTCGGCTCACCAACCCTGCATCATTTCTGGTGGACTTGCTTCATCGGCTTGTGAGCTCAAGTTCTGGTAAGTGCCCTATTTTTTCCTTGTGACTTTCTCTTTTTCAAGGATGGATCTAAATTCACTGCTCCATAGGGAACCTTCTCGGACAGCTGTATGAATCCACTTTTGCTGCCCATGGCTACTCTATGGGGCAAATTGTGGCATTCAGCCTGAAGAGAATCAGTACCTTAAGCCTGAGGGTGATGGAAAATGAATTAATCCATTCCTTCCTGACTCTATCTCTAATAGACAAATTTTACATGGGCACGGGTCGGCCACTTAAGTCATTAGGACGGCTGCCAATCTCCAAGACTCCCGTGGAAGGTTTCTTTTCCTAAGGCTGGAATGGGACCCCTCCCTCTGGCACCTGACCATACTCTGAACTGCGGGAAAAGTCCCAATCGGGACTCCAGTTCAAGGAAAGTACCAAACTCTAACCTTTGGTGGAGTATGGGAACCCCTTCTTGGGAGAATGGCTCCAGGCTGCAATTGGGTAGAATGTCCCCCAGACTGGCGGAAAGTTCCTCACTGTTTTTCTCTATCCCTTTATCCTGGGAATCATTCACCAGGCACTTATGACTGCCAGGCATAATAGGGAAGGTATACAAGAGATGCATGCAGGGGGACAAGAGATACATGCTGGGGGACGCCCCCATCACCCCTTGCTATAGGAATCTCACAGGCAGAACAAGTAGGACGCTGCCCTAGGTTCAGGAGATTTTCAAGTTAATGGAACCTTTTCTTTCCTCTCTCTTAAAGTTACAGTGACCATTTTGGCTCCTTTTGAGCTTTGCAATTGAGAAACAAAGAAATCTTTAAAATATCATAGTCTCCACCTCTGGGAGCGCCCCCCCCCTCTGGTTTCCGGGCCTGATCACCCTGGCAACCAAGTGGGGTGCCCTCTCTTGGAGATTGACTCATTACCTGATTGATGGCAGTGATTTTTAAAACAATAGGTGTGAAGGCTCTGTGTCTGTGTGTCTATATGTGTGTGATATTTTTACCTCCAGGTGATATGGCCAATACTAAGAGTTCTGTTTAATTGGCTTAAATTAAGCGCTCTCATACATTCTAAATACAATAGAAATTAACCCACTGTCTTTTAAGATGATATGGATTAATCTTTGGTTAATGAAAACTTAAGTTTGTTGGTTTGATTGAAATGTTTGGATATGTCCTCAGAGTTAGCACTGCATATGCAAATATGCAGCCTGGGTTTCCTAGTCAAATAAGTTCATGTTGTCTGTTAGAAATTTGTCAGCATAATAACTTTAAATGATAGCTGTTTGTCTAATGTCTCAAAGTTCTTGTGGGTAATCTAAACATCATTGTTGGGAACAAATGGTTTCTAACTCTACCTAAAAGACAAATCTGTTTTGTTAATTCTAAACTAATCAGGCTTATTTGGTCCAAAGTTACATGGGAAAAATTGTCAGATAAAGTGATAATAATCTTTCTTGGTTGGTAGTATGTGGGTAAATGTTACTGATATAAGTGTTTTAGAAATTATATACATGCCTAAATTCTGATCTATCCTGGCTATCAGCCATAATTCTAATTATTAGTTTAAGGTGTTGTATATCACAGAGATAACCAAGTTTCTCTGTCAATCATCATTTTTAAGTCTTTTATTGTTTACAGTCAGTTATTGTTTTACTCTATTTTTTGCTTTTGCAAATATGTCTCATCTTCAGGAAAATTCATGGAAAGGACTCTAACACTCTAGAATACAGGTTTCTAATAAACGCTCAGATTGTAAAACTAAACTGGGTAAAAATTACAGAACTCCAACAGAGAAACTGATGACCTCACAAACTGCTGACAGAAGATTAAGATCAAGAACCAATTACACAGGACAGAATAAACTGATAGGGATGATTATAATTTTTATGACTTTTTAATTGAGATATTACTGATTTTTAATATTTTGCTTTTTTCCAGAGTTAAGAAAATCTTTTTCTCTATTCTCTTAAAGAACTATGACTTACAGCAATTTATAAACAAAATTGAAACGTTTGTCTTTTCCTCCCTATCTGAGCCCCCCAAAACAACAATTGGAAAAATTACAAGGAGGAGAGCTCAAATATAGCTCTCCCCGTCTTTTACTAAGTCATGCTCTGTTTGTGATAAATTTTCTCAATTTAGATTTTCATGGTGAGTCACCTATGATGAGACATTGGAATGATAATAAACAAAATATTTTACTACAGGTCAAATGGAAGGACCTGCTTACAGGACAGTGGAAAGGTCCTGATATTCTCTTAACTGTCGGTCGAGGATATGTTTGCATATTTCCACAGGACGCTTCATCTCCTTGTGGATTCCTGATCATCTGATTCGACATGTACCGCAAGCAGCCTCTGCCCCCACCTCCACCAAGGCAGACGAGCCCCAGCTTCCGAGTCAAGATAGATGATGAATCTCCCCCAGTAGCCCAGATGAGACGACTTTCACTCCGCGAGAAACCTTCTAAACGTCTGGCTCCCCGTCCGCACTCGCCTCTGCCCTCCTATTCTTTCTACTGACTCTGGCAAAATTCAACCACACTTGTGCCAGGCCATAGCCGCTTTACAGAATGTTGTATTGATTAGACCAACAGTATCACAGTTATATAAGGTTAAGGCCTGTGTCCTGGCCCCTTATGATTTCTTGGCCTTTCCTGTACACAGTTTTGCTATGTCTATCTCTTTTAATAATTCTCGTTATGATATCTCCTGTCCAGATTGTATTTTTAACTAATTGTTTGAGCCCTGATATAGAGGTACGAGCTGTAATCATATTACAACAACCCCCCTATCTTATGCTACCCGTTCATTTGTCTGAACCCTGGTATGATGATGTTGGATTGCTTACTTTGAAACAGGCTACTGATCTTTTACAGCGCCCCCGCCGGTTTATCTCTGCTTTAATATGGGGTATCTCAGCCTTGATTGCATTAGCAACCTCTCTCACTGTATCTGCTGTAGCGCTGACTAAACAAATACATACTGCCTCTTATGTAGACGATCTTTCTAAGAATACCACTCTTGCCCTAACTACCCAAGAAATAATAGACGAAAAACTGGAGGCAAAGGTAAACACTCTGGAAGAGGCAATATTACAGATAGGACAAGAACTTACAAATTTGAAGGTTAGATTGGCCTTGCGTTGTCATGTGTCCTATAGATGGATCTGTGTGACTCCTCTTAAGGTAAATCAATCTCTACACTCTTGGGAAAAAATTAAAAATCATATCCAGGGAATATGGAACCATTCAGACTTTAGTCTAGACATTTGTGACTTACATAGACAAATTAATAATATTAATCAGGCTGAAGAATCCTTTTCTGCTTCTGAAGTGGCCACCAACCTTTTCACCTCTCTGACCTCTTTTGTAGGGGAGAAAAATTGGAGCTCCTTTATTGTTAATATTGCTGTCACCATTGGTGCTCTAATGATTTGTCTTTGCCTTTTTCCAGTCTTTCTCAAGTTAATATTCAACTCTATAAGTCGGGTTTCAGCAGAATTACATCTGTTGGCCTTAAAAAGTAAAAAAGGGGGAGATGCTGGGAGCCGTGGCTACATCATTTGATCGGCTGTTTGACAGGGTCCAGCCGATTAACGCCGAGGGGTGCAGGGCCGCCCCTTGGTGAAGAATAACCGGCCAGCCCCTCACATAGTTCTGAAACCTGTGCTGCTTCTAATTGCCCTTCATTCCTTTTCCTTTCTTAACCTCCAGTTTTCACTCCTTTGGGTGGCTGCTTGGGAGGCACTACCTCCCGGGAAAATTAGATACAGTAAGAGAATGTGACCACCTGCAGGTAACTTTCAAGATATTTTTCAGTTAATTATTGGAGGAGCACACAGTCCCATGTGAGACAATCAGAAAGGAATCCTGCCCAGATAAGATGTCGAATTAGGTTTATGGCCTCCATCTGGTTAATGTTTCCTTCTCCCTCCAGTTCTTTGTCTAAATATACATATGCATCGTCCTTCTAAGTTTGCTGGTTAATTGGATGATCAAGAAGTATCTATATATTATTCTTGACCTTCTGCTTTCTGTTAAAATGTTATAGAGGTTTTCTCCTAAAAGCAATAAATAATAAATAATTGGTGAGTAGAAGGGCCGAGGGGTGCAAGAATGCCCCTCGGTGAAGGATGGCCGGCCAACACCCCCGATATTTTCTGAATTATATGCATGCTTTCTATCAAGGTTATGTGTATACTTATTTCTCTTTTTTATTCTTGAAGATATATAGTTTAGTTTAGCTTTTCAGCCCTTTACTTTACTAACAATATGATACTTTCTCCGGCAGTGTACTTAAGGGACCGTTAGCTCTACAATCTAAAAGACAAAGGAATGCTTCCAGCCCCTAAAGGGCGCGAAAAAGTAAAGATGTTTAACTGCCCGCTGAGAATGCAGATAGCCCTGGGGATAAGACACCCTGGAGTCGCCTTTTGTTCCCATTACCCATCTACACTAATGGCGTAAATGATTGAGGGAGGCAGGGATGGCTCCACCAGGATGTAACCAGACGGGCTGCTGTCCTGTCCGGAGGCCTGGACCTTCTCTCTTTGATTTAACTTTACCATGAATTACAACAGACGCCTAGGTACCTATCTCCTTTAGCTTAGAGACAACAAACACTAGTTAATTGCAGAGAAGACGATCATTAACCTTATGCTCTATAGAATGGAATGCTAATAAATATTCTTGTGCCCGTTTCTTACTTCCTTATCTCTCTGAGAATATTTGTAAAACTATTTCTGTACTAATCCTGAAAAATATATAAACGACACTCGTGCACAGTAAAGTCGGACTTGCTAACACTAACCCAAGTCTCACGTCCCCTTTATTTTCCCCCTCCCTCATCGCGCCGACGCCGTCCATCCCTCAGGAACCTGGACTCCGCCGGGGCGGGACCCCGGCAATGTCATGTCATTCTCGCCTCTCCTGCGGCCTTTTGACTGAAAAGTCCTCTGATAGCCTTATGGGCTTCCCTTTGTATGTCACATGTGGCCTTTCTCTTGCTGCGTTTAGGATTATCTCTTTATCTTTAATTTTGGACATTTTAATTATAATGCGTCTTGGTGTGGAACTCTTTTGGCTTATCTTGTTTGGAGCTTTCTGTGCATCCTGTAGTTGGATGTCTGTTTCCTTCCTTAGGTTAGGAAAATCTTCATCTATTATTTCTTCAAATAAATTTTCTGCCCCTTCGTCTCTCTCTTCTCCTTCTGGGATACCTTTAATCAGAATGTTATCATGCTTGATATTGTCCCAGAGTTCCCTTAGATTGTCCCTATTCTGTCTATTTTTTTTTCTTTTTCATGTACAGCTTAGGTGATTTCCTTTAGTCTTTTGTCTAGCTCAGTGATCCATTATTCTGAATCCTCTACTCTGCTATTGAGTCCCTCTGGTGAGTTTCTCATTTCCAGTATTGTGTTCTTCATTTGTGAATGGTTCTTTTATATATTTTCCAGTAGTTTGCTGATGAGCTCACTGTGTTCATCCAGTCTTCTCCCAATATCTGTGAGCATCCTTCTGATATTTTGTTTGAACTATTTCTCAAGTAGGTCACTTATTTCTGTTTCATTTAGTCCTTTTTCTGGAGTTTTGTCCTGTTCCCTTGCTTGGAAATTATTCCTTTGTCTCCTCATTATGCCTCTTTGTGCTTATTTCTATGGATTGGGTGAATTGGCTATGTCTCCTGACTTTGGAGAAGCAGCCTTATGTAAGAGATGACTTATGAGGCCCAGCAGTGTGCTTTCCTCTTGTCATCAGTGCAAATGATCCAGGAGTGACCACTTTGTGGTCTGCTTGTGTCTTTCTTCTGTGGCATTATTGCTCTTACTGCAGGTACCCAGGCAGTCTAGTCTTTCCTTCCCTGGCTAGCTGTTTGTAAATCCTGTTTGGGGAACCTCAGCACGGTTGTCTACAAAGTCTATCTATCAGCACACTCCTGTTGCAGTTTTCCTCTTAATTGGATTGTTACCCAGTGTAGCTGTATGCTAAGCTCAGGGATTTACAGTTGCTATAGGACTCAGGCCTACAAGACTGTTGCCTGTTCTCTTAGGGAGGCAGCTGGCTGGGCTGGCCCTAGGCATGGCAGCACTCAATTGTTTCAGGCTTTGGAATGTGGGGCTGATCTTTTATATGGTTATTTGTGAAGGAGGGGTCTATTGCCTCTGATAACCCTCAACCCCCACAGGAGCACACACACTGTCAACATAGGCCTGGTCTGCACACACTTCCCAAAGCTTTGGAACATACACCAGTGCGCCATTGCAGAGTTCCCCACCTCTCCACTAATGCCACCACAGTTCACCTAGTCCTCACACATGCCCCGCCCAACAGAGGCAGAGACACTTGTCTGCCTGTACAGGATCAAGGCACCCTACTTGCTGGCTGACAAGTAGCCTGAGGGCTTGCTGTTGGGTGGGGGCAGTCCCTAGGGCAGGCTGACTACCCTGGCTGAACTGGATTAAATACAAACTCTAGTGGGTATGGCAGACCCCTGGGCTAACAGGCTAAGGGAAGAACCTCAATGGCATCCCCAGGGGTCTGTGTCAGCACACCTGGACCAGGTCAGAACAATGGCCCCGACCAATGTCTCAGTCTCCAGAGAGGTCCCTCCTCTCACCAAGATGCCCCCAGAGCCCACCAGGTGAATCTCTTTGCAGCAAAGGACTGTCAGCCTTCTCTTTGGTGATTCTGAGTTGCTGAAATGGGTGAGTTTGTGGTGGGCCCTTAAAGACCCAGGTCTTTTCAGCTTTCGTCTGATAGCTTTTCTGGGGGGTATCCTTGCTGCAGTTAATAGCCAGCAATGCCAGACAGTAAGACCCTCATTTCAGTTGTGTTGAGTCTGAAGGATGCTTATAACAGTATGGGCCCCCACTCTGGACCTCATTCCTCCAGTGAGGGCTGCGAACCGCCAAAGAAATCCATAACCAATCTATAAATGAAAATTTGGGTGAGTTAATTCAGAGCTGAAATCTGAGAACCATGGCCCGGGGCCTTTCTTCCTGAAGGAAGAAAGGGCACCAAAGAAGTGGGGTGCACAGAGTGGTTATATACCCCAAAACAGGCTGTTTCACATATGATTGAAATGTCCCTTTTACAACAGTCTGGAGACTGCTCTGTTGGCACAGCGATTGATGGAAACAGCAGGTAGGTCTGCTGTCTTGGTGAACACAGCAGGATGGCAGGTCTGTTGTCTCCAGCTGAGTGGTCACGGGAGAGCACTGCAATCATTTCCTAGCATAAGGAAAGATGCTTAATCTTTAAGGAAATGCCAACATTGGGAGGGGGAGGGAAATTGCACCTTTATCTCAAGGGCCTTTGTTTTTGCCATAGGAAATGTATATACAATGCATGCTCAATGGCCACAGTCAGGCCCTTTTGGAAAAAACAAAGTCAGGCCAAATTAGGTTTATACCAGACGGCTTGCTCATATACTCCAATATATCCTATTGCTTGCCATTTTTATTTTGTCAATACCTTAAGGTGGCTCCCACCTGACCAGCTGAGAAACTCTACTTCTCCCAAAGGTGGCTTTTTTCCTCTCCAGCAGGAATTTCTGCCTCTTCCACCTTAGTCAGGACTGTCCCTTGTTGTGGGGTTTCTTTTTATCCAGTTTCCCGTTTTCCCTCCAGGGTAATTTTTCCAAAAATAGTTGTAACCTGGTTGTGTTCTTGGGAGGAGAGGAGTTCAGAGGGTGCTTATGCTGCTATCTTGATGAGATCTCTTCTTTTGTTCTTTTTGATTAATGTATTTTATTATCCCAATTTTTACATTCATTACCTGAGTAGCTATGCACTTTTTATACTGATTTTCATTCTTATGCTTGAGATTATAATATACATTCTTGAAATTTTACATCATACTAGAAATTATGTCTTTTACAGTTTTACAAAAATGTAATCCTTTTAGAATACCAAGTAGTTTAGTCCCTTCTAAATTTGTATTAATTTTATAGTGGATTTTAATTACGCACATATCTCCACCACACATGACATGTATTGCTTAATAAGTAAATATTCCTTTACGTGTAGCCTTATATTTGGAATTTTAACTGTTTTCCTTTCCCCTGCATTTTTTCCCCATAGTGACAATTTTCCTTCTCCTGAATAACTCTGCTTTCAATTCTGATCCACAGATTTCCTGCCAACAAATTATTTCAGTTTGTAGATGTATGAAACATTTTCATGTTTTTTCTACTTCTGGAAATTATGGTTACTGGGTATACAATTTCTAAGTTGGCTATTATTTTATTTAGCACATTAAAGTTATATATAAATTGTTTTATGATAGTCATAGTTGGTGCTGAGAAGTCAACTGTCATTAATGTTAATGTTTCTTTGAAGAAAGTGTTTTTCTTTCTTTTTTACTATGGTCAAGATTTTCTTTGGTATTCACTAATTTTATTATTATGTGCCTAAGATGTAATTTTTCTTTTATTTATCTTGTTTGAAGCTTGCCAATTATATTTATCTGTGAGTATCTTTTTCTATGTTTCTACTTCCCCTTCCTGTCTTTGTATCTATGCCCCTCCTGCAATGAAAATAACATATGTGTTAGAATTTTCACTGTGTTCCTGAGGACACTGAGCACAGGGACATGGAGGAAGCACACCCTCTCCATGCTCAGCCAGTAATCCAGCAAAAGATAAAGCATGGGCAGCCCTTGGGCCCAGGAGTTGTCACCCAAGGATCCCAGATCATGACAGAGTTCAGCATATACCTCCTATACACCAGTGGAACTGCCAGACCTGTGTAAGCAATGCATGCAAGGCCGGGTGAGACCATACCAGCCTTGCTCCTGTGGTTGTGGGATGAGGGGGTAGATAGTATAATCTGTACCACTGACGAGATTTAGAAGCTGGCCTCCATCATGTTGCACCCCTCCTTTCAGCAGTGGCTACCAACTAGCCACCACCTAAGCCAAAGGCAGGGAAGTCACTCCATGATACAGCAGGTGATGGCTGCCACCCAGACCATGTGGGATAATACCCAGGAGCTATCAGAGACTGTGAACTGATGGCAGACCTATGCAGAACTAGTTCAAGTTATCCATGAGTTGGGAATGTGGCAAGCCATTTTTAATCTAAATACCTAGGGACCTGATGATAAGGACTTTACGTCCAGGATGAAGAACTTGGTTGTTAACTTTGCTGGTCTAATGCTTTTGGGTCCTTGGTGGCCGTTTTGGCATGTTATGTGGGGCCCCGGATGCATGAGGTAACTACTGCAATGGCCACTTTAGGGGATATAGAAGGCAGACAAAAGTAGAAAACCGTGTGTGTCACACGGTTAGTGGTGACCAAGAGGAGAGCAGGCTCGGTGGAGAAAGGGCCTAAGCAAGTCACCCATACACAAATGTGGATAGATCTGCTAGCTGCAGGCACTGATCAGACAAAAATAAATTGGCAACCAAATGCTGTCTTGGTGGCACTGTGGCACCATTAAAGCCTGAACAACAGTTCCAAAAGACTGCAGAAATGGGAAAGAATCCTTGCCAAAGCTGTCAGGTGAGCCCCCAGGACTTTATGCAGCTCTCAGGAGGAGAACACGCATACCTCTTTGACTAGGGGGAAGGCGGAGGTGCCTGGCTTTGGGGGGGTCCCTGGAGGCCCAAAGGCCACATGTGGAGCTTGAGTTTTACTGGTCCCCCACCGATGTGCAACGTATGCTGGCATTGGTAGATACTGGAGATCATTGCAGTCAGATTTACGGCAACCCAGATAAGTTTCCAGGGAAACTGGCATATGTTGATGGCTATGGAGGTCATACAGTGAAAGTGAAACCAGTGTCTCTGTCCCTTGGTGTTGGCCATTTGCTGCCCCGAGTGTACACAGTGTATGTTTCACCTATCCCAGAGTATGTTCTGGGGGTGGACATCTTGCAAGGACTGTGCCTGCAGACAACCCTGGATGAGTTCCACCTAAAGGTGCATGTGGTTAAGACTGTTGTCTGGAGGCATACACACCACCCACTGCCAGTGCTGCCAGTGCCACGACGTGTGGTGACCACCTGACAGTATTGCCTCCTGGGCATACATGAAGAGGTCACAGAGACTATTGTAAAGTTGGAAGGGGTTTGAATCATGCCATCCAATCACAGCCCTTATAATTGTCCAGTTTGTCCCATGAGGAAGCCTGACAGCAGGTGGTGTGTGACTGTGGACTGCCAGGAATTAAATAAAGTGACTCCACCATTGTATGCTGCTGTGCCCTCGGTGCATGACATAATGGATCAACTGACAGTCCAGTTGGGACAGTACAACTATGTTGTGGACCTTAATAATGCCTTCTTTTCCATTGATATTGCCGAAAAGTGTCAAAATCAGTTTGCCTTCACCTTGGGTGGCAGACAATGACATTCTGTGTGTTGCCACAAGGATACATTCATAGCCACACTATTTGTCATGGGCTCATTGCTCAGGATTTAGCTGCTTGGGTTCACAGTGATACAGTGCTTGTGTTTCACTATATTGATGATGCTATGTTAATCTCTGACTCTCTTGTAGATCTGGAGCAGGCTGCTGATTCCCTGCAGAAGCATCTGGCAACATGTGGTTGTGTGGCCAACTATGCCAAAGTCCAGGGGCCTGGCTTATCTGTCAGATTCTTGGGGGTTGTCTTGTCAGGTAAGACTAGGGTGATACCTGAAGCAATCATTGACAAAATACCCCCTGCCAACAACTGTAGCCCAACAGCAAATATTTCTGGGCTTGCTGGGACACTGGCAAGTGTTTATCCCTCATTTAGCCCAGGTGGTGAGACCCCTATATGCTTTGGTTAAAAAGGGAGCCCTGTGGTGCTTCAGACCAAGCGTTTAAGGTCACCAAGCATGCTGTACAGGTACAAGCTTTACAGGTGGCTGATCCAGGACAGCCATTTGAATTGGGTATCCATGTTACCAAAGAGGGTTTTGACTGAGGACTATGGCAGTGGCATGACCAGGCATGAGCCTCTGTCGGGTTCTGGTCCCAACAGTGGAAAGGAGTGGAAATAAGATATTCTCTAGTGGAGAAACAGTTGGCAGCCACCTACGCTGCCCTGATAGCATGTGAGCCTATCACATGAATGGCCCCTGCTCAGCTTGGAACCACGTATCCCATTCAAGGATGGTTCCAGTCATGGGCTACCCATCTGTGGTCTGGCATGGCTGAGACCCATACCTTGTCAAAGTGGGGGGCCTATTTACAACAAAGGTGCTTGATGAGCTCCAGCAACCTGAGCATGGAGTTACAGCAGGTGTTAGGGCCGGTTGAGTTTCTTGCTGTGGGGGAATACACTCTGACAGCTCCTCTAGAGATAGAGCCCATGCCCTATGCTGAAGTGAAGGCCCCTATCCCAGAGGATGCTTGGTATATTGATAGTTCTAGTACAGGGCCAGCTGCCACATGGACAGCCATAGCTGTGCAGCCAAGCGCTGATACTATTTGGTTTGATACTGGCAACAGCTAAAGCAGCCAGTGGGCAGAATCATGGGCCATCTGGATGGTTATGTCCTGTCAATCAGGACCCTTAGCTGTTTGTACAAACAACTGAGGGTGCACCTGGGATTGATCCTGTGGTTATCCACAGGGCAAGCTAAGCAGTGCTTGGCCAGAAACCACCCTGTATGGGGGCAGGCCATGTGGCAGGAACTGCAGGCCTTGGGCCATGAAAAAGAGGTGATAGTGTGTCATGTTCCCAGCCATATGCCTCTGACTGCTCCTGAAAATGATGAGTCTAATGCTCTGGCCAGTGAGGTGGCTAGAAAGGGCCCCTTCTGCAGATGTGGCACACTGGCTACATTGACACCTTAGTCATGAGCAAGACTGTGGGAACAGTGAGTAAGCGCTAGGGGTTACCACTCACAAGGCATCAAATAATGACAGCATGTCAAGAATGCACAGTATGTGCCCAGGCCTTTCCTAATAGAAGGAAACTAGTGTCCACAAATCAGCAAGTAGCTAGAGGGTGTGTGCCCTTGGTCCACTGTCAGGTGGACTATGTCAGACCATTACCAAAGACCAAAGGTGCTGTGTATGCCTTGTCAGCTGTTGATACAGACACTGGTTTACTCTGCATGGCCCTGTGTGGCCAAAGATGAGACGTGGACAATTCAGGTCCTGCAGGTACTCTGTGCCCTTTATGGTCGACCCTTAGTCATAGAGACTGACAAGGGGACACACTTTACAGGACAAGTTCAACGGTGGGTCAGTACCATGGACATTCAATGGCTTTTCCATACTCTTACAACCCGGCTGCTGCCGGGATGATAGAAAGGTATAATGGGCTTTTAAAGCAGAGCTTATGCAGAGCTGTACAGCCCCTCTCGTTGCGAGGCTGGGCAGCTAGGTTGTGGCAGGTGCCGATCGTCTTAAATGAAAAACCTCGAAAGGGAGGGCCAGCCACCATAGAGACATTGGTGTATTGTAGAGCAGGCCCCATACAGCTGCAAGTGGTAACCAGTGATAAGTTACTAAAGCCTGGTTATGACCAAAATGGAAACAGTTTTTGCTGGCCCCAACGTGCCTTAACGTGGTGGAGGTACAAAAATGGGAGTGGCCTTGGAAGATAAGAGCCCCTCACTGCATGTGGCTGGTGCTTTTATCGCCCTGGGGATGTGGGGAACAATGAGACTTACATGTCACACCATGAGTGACTAGTACTTGGCCCCTTCTGGTAATTGTCAGGCAGCCACGGACCAATGCTAGTTCTATCCTGAAGGGGACATATGTGATTGTATTTGGCCAATAATGAGTTCCCCTGTACTTCTCCATGTGGAGCTAGTGCTTGCAGTGCCTCTGCAGGCACAAAAGTTGTTGCATCAACAGCCAGGAATGCCCCCATTGGTAGCCACCCTCTTGTCCCAGGATAAGTGACTAGTCTGCATTCTGCCCAAAGGACATGATGTTCCTATCATTGCTTTGTCCTTTTGCCCATAGATGGAGTGTGGAAAAGAGTGTTGTGGAATGGTCATGCAACTATGCCAAGGTGGCCAATGTATCTAACTGCTGGGTGTGCACAGAACTGCCTACCAGCATGACATAAGGCTTGCTGTGGCACATCCAGTCTGCTTCAGGAGAGAACTGCAGTTGGCTGCATTCCTGGGGACCCACTGATGCTCAGTGGGACCAAAGCAGCCCCAGGTTGACCAAGAGCTGCACTTACAATGTGGGCATAAACTGCCCTGGGCGACCCCGAGCCTCTGGGATGGCTATGGGTGGTTACCCAGGGAGGCTGTTGTGCTCTGCACATCTGTGCCCCTGTGCATAGAGCAACAGAAGGGGGATGTAATAGCAGCATGGATACCCAAGGAGCATTGTCAGAAGATCCAACGAGTGTCCTGGCCCAAATATTGGTGAAATGCCCATCCCTGTGTGGGGACGGTCCCAACAGACAGCATACCCTCAAGCAGTCTCCGAGTCTGTGATAGTTACGGATGGCCTTATCTCCCAGCCAGGTGGACAGGGTGATGTATGTGGGGGTGGCCCTACCTCCCAGCTGCTGTTAGGAGAACCTTGGGTGTTTGCCCCAGCAATTGGGAGAAGGTAAAAGGGCACTATCACTGGGAGAAATGAATGCCCTGGTAGGTTTACACCCTGGCTATTGGTAGTCTGTCTGTGGGGCCTATTGCTGTGGAATGGCAGGTGACTGCCTTGGTGGAGTGCACTGCCCAAGCCCTCAATCATACTGCTTAGGCCCTGTCTCTCTTAACTGATGAAGTAGAACAGACCTGGGAGGTTGTGCTGCAGAACCACATGGCTTTAGACATTCTTACTGCAGCACAAGGGGAGACCTGTGCAGTTATTGAGGTGCAATGTTGCATGTATATAGCAGATAATGCAAGGGACATATCACAAGACTTGCAACAGGCCAAGCAGGAGATCTTGTGCATCCAGATGTTGACGAGAGACCCCCCTGCAGGAATGGTGATCTAAGTTGTCCTCCTTGTAGCAGTGGGATCTTGCCACATTAGGAGGTATAGCCTGTCTCTTGGTGGGTTGTTTGCTGTTCTCTGTATTGTTGTTGTGGAATGTGGGTTCAAGGCATTGAACGATAAGAAGCAGGGAATAATGGATCTCCAAAACTGTCCAAAAAAATAAAATAATTAAAATAGTAAATCACACTTGTCAATAATTACTTTAAACATACATAGATTAAATTCTCTAATCAAACACATAGAATAGCTGAAGTGATAAAAAGTCAATATTTAATTATATTCTCTCTATAAAAGATTCAAAAAAGACTTAAAACACACATATATTGAGAGAGATGGGATAGAAAAAGCTATTTCAAACAATGGTATAAATAATAACTTGGGATAGCTATACTTTTATTAGACAAATAGACTTTAAAACAAAAATGGTAAAAAGAGACAGAGAATGTTATTATATAATGACAAAGAGATTGACACATTAAGAATAACAATTCTAAATAGTTATGCTCCTAAAAATGAAGAGCCAAAATATATTAAACAAACGTTAACAGAAGTAAAAGGACAGATAAATAGCAATACAATAATAGTTGAACACTGAACCACACTCTCTGCAGAAGATAGATCATCCAAACTATCAATAGAGAAATGATGGATTTGACAACACTCAAGACCAAATGGACCTTACAGATATATACAGAACATCTTATCCAGAGCAATAAACATTTTTTTCAAGAGTATATGGGATATTTTCAAGAATGGATTCGATGTTAGGCCACAAAATAAGTCTTAGCTTATTAAAAATATCAAAATTATGCAAAGTACCATCGCTAACCATAATGGTATGAAATTAGAAATCAATAATGGGAAAAACTGGAAACTTCATAAATATACGGAAATTAAGCAATACTCTCCTAAAAATGGATAAAAAATTAAATGGGAAATAAAAGAGTATTGTGAGACAGATGAAAATGAAAACACAACATAAAATTTACAGGATGCATCAAAAGCAGGTCTAATCATCAAAAACAATCACAACTATAAGAGGTGTTGCATAACTAAAATCACTGTGGTAATCATTCACAATATAGATAGGCCAAGTCATTATACTGTAACCTTTCAACTTATACAGTATTGTATGTCCATTATATTTCAATAAAATTTAAAAAATGGTAAAAGGCCACATACAAGAAGCCCACAGCTAACATCATATTCAATGGTGAAACTTTGGCACATTTCCTTCTATTAATGGGAATATGACAACAGTACCCCCATCACCCATCTTGAAGTCCTAGCCAGAGCCATTAGGCAAGAAAATGGACAAAATGTTGCCCCAATCCAAAGGAAGAAGGTAAAGTTGACTTTGCATATAATATGATCTTATGTACAGAATATCCTAAAAGTCCACTGAAGACTCCACAGAAAAACTGTAAGATCTAATAAATAAATTCCATAAAGTTTCAAGATAAAAATTAACATGGAAATAAGTTATGCTTTTATATTCTAATAATAAATTATCTGAAAAATATATAATGAAAACAATCTCATTCACAGGAGCACCAAAAATAATAAAATACTTTGGAATGAGTTCAACCAAAGAGTTGAACAATCTGTACAATAACATTTAAAAGACATTAGTGAAAGAAATGTGAAGCCACAAATAAACAGAAAAAGTTCTGACATCATGGATCAGAAAAATTAATATTTTTAATATGTCCATACTACCAAAAGCCAATTATAAATACAATGCAATCTCTATCAAAGTTCCAATGGCATTTTTCACAGAAATGGATTAAAAATGAAAATTTGCATGGAATCACATAAGACTCAAAATACCACTGTGATATTTAGTAGCAGGAGCAAAGCTGGAGGCATCATACTTCCTGATTACAAACTATATTTCACATGTAAGGTAAACTAATATTTGACAACACAGCCAGAAATACTCAGGGGAAAGGATAATTTCTTCAATAAATCCTGTTGGGAAAACTGGATCCTGACAAGCAAAAAAATGAAATTGCACCTCTCTCTTACATCACTCACAAAAATTAACTGAAATGGATTAAAGGCATAAATATAAGAACTGAAAGCACAAAACTCATAGAAGAAAATATAGACAAAATGTTCTTCACTTTGGTTTTTGTAATATTTTTGGATATGACATCAAATTCACAAGTAAGAAAAAGAAATATTAGTATTTGGAACTACATCAAACTAAAATGATTCTGCAAAAGACAAAGAAGCAACCAACAAAATGAAAATATACCCTAAGGAATGGGAATAATATTTTCAAACCACATATCTGATAAGTAGTTAACATCAAAAATATGTAAGTAACACATAGAATTCAATAATAAAAAAGCAATCTTATGAAAAAGTGGGCAAAGGAATTTAATAGCATTTTTCCAAAGACAAATAAAAATGAAAAATAGGTGCATAAAATGGTGCTCAACATCATTACGCATCAGTGAAATGCAAATCAGAACCTCAATGGGCTATCACCTCATAAATGTCACAATGGCTCTCATCAAAAAGATAACAAGAGAGGATGATGAGAAAAAGGAGCCATTGTGCACCACTGGTGGAAATATGAGCTGGTATAGCCACAATGGAAAGCAAGGTGGAAGTTTATGAAGAAATTAAAATTAGAACTACCATAGGGTCCAGCACTTCCTCTTCTGGATATACTTCCAAAGGAAATGAAAATAGAATTTCAAAGATTTATCCGTATCTCTATGTTTATTTTGGTAATAATCACAGTATTCAAGAAACAGAAAAGACCTGTTTGTCAACAAATGCATAAATAAAGATGTGGTATATAAACAAAAATAAAATGTTATTCAGTCACGAGAACAAAGGAAATCCTGCCATTTCTGGCAACATGTTCTTGCTGGCACTGTGCTAAGAGAAATAATGCAAAGATAAATAATGTATGATATCACTTATATGTGAAAACTGAAAAAGCAGAACTCATAGAAATGTTACCAAACCCAGTATGTTTGCCTCCTGGTCAGTTAAATCAGACTCTTGGCCAGAAGTCATTGTTACACAAAGTCGAACTTATTTGCAGCAAATAAGAGGCCACATGGAATCATTTCCAAAGTTGTGGCTATCGCCAAGCAAAGGAAAGCAGACACCTTTTATTTTGGATGAAGAATGAATATTCAAAAGGAAAAGGTGGATATTCATTTGCACAGGTTCAGTTGGGAAACATGCATCTATATTTACTGAGGGTTATGGTAATAAGGCCTAAAACCCATCCAGAGAGGACATCTTAGCATTAAAAATGAGGCAAAAGACAGAGGCATTGCTCTCGTGGTGGGATTTTGTCTGGTTCAGGGTGGTGGGTGATTGCATATTGTAAACAGTTAAATGCTTCCAAAACCTCCCTGAGTTCCTTGGGGCAATTAGTGACAGAAACATAGATTAAAATGATGGTTACCAAGGGTGGGTGGATGGAGGAAATGGGGAGATGCTGGTCAGAGTACAAAATTCCAGTTATAAAATGAATCAGTTCTGGGGATGTAATGTTCAGCATGATGATGGTAGTCAATAATACTGCATTATATACTTCAATCTTGGTGGGGGAGTAGATCTTAAATGTTCCAACACAAAAAGTAATCATTATTATGAGATGTGATAGATGTGTTGCCTAATGTTGTGTGGCAAACATTTTGCAATATGCAATTGTATAAAATCAACACTTTGTACACATTACACTTAATGGTATGTTTTAATTATATCTAATTAAGCTGGAAAAATGTTTCTTCATAGTAAAAGAAATAATACATAAAAGACAATGTATGTAATGAGAGAAAATTTTTACAAAACATATTTACAAGGGAATAATACTCATAATATGTAAGGAAAAAGGAAATCATACAACTCAGTACCAAAAAAACCCAAATAATTTGATTTAAAAATGAGCAGAGGGATCACAACTGTGGGCCAGTTTAAGAGGGTGATATAATAAGATCTTAAACTCGTCCCCTCCCATAGACACACTCAATCTAAAGATACATGTAAAGCAATTTCCTCTGTAAAAAGAACCAAAACTAGCTGGGTAACTCCAATACATCAGACAAACAAGAAAGCCTGCTTCAAAGCAAGTAAGAAAGTTTGAGATGCAATCTTGCCAAAAATCCCACTCCTGGCATGGTGACCTACAATTGGAAGGGACCTCAAAACCCAGAGTGTCTCCCTAAGGAGCTGAGTTTGAACCCCAAATCAGGCACCCCAACTTTTAGGACCGGCACCTGAGAAATAAGCCCCCAAGACACTTAGCTTTTCCCCACCTAGACTCCTGTTCAAGAGACCCATAAGGCCTCAGTGAACTGAGAAGTGGTTCTTTAAGAGCTTTCGCATGGACTCACCTCTCCCAGGGCCCAGCTCAGAGGGAACTGTTTGAAAAGTGCCCAGACTTTCTGTGAAAGGGGATTATTTGTTTATCTCAAAGCATCAGCCTGAGGGCAGGCATCTAATTAAACATGCATCTGGGGGCTTGTGGTGTGATTTCTGGGAATGGAGGCCAGTGGGTGCCATCTCTGTGCTAGTCTTCTGCCTCAATCCAGACTGCAGGCCAGTGGGTGCCAATTTTGCACACTCCCTCTGTCTCAGTTCAGCCAGTGGGAGCCCTCTGTTGCACTCTCCCTCTACTGCACTCCAGAATGCCTTCATCTCCCAAAGGGCAGCTTTTGCATGCATTTGGTACCCCAGTTTATACAATTGGTGCCTCAGTTTTTCTGGCTGCCACCAGAGATGCCTTGATTACCTGGCTCTGGTAGATGCAGGGCTTGTGTTGCTGGGTATCACAGAACTGGAACAATCAGAGAGACAGTCCTTGGTTGGCTACTACCCCCAGAGCACTGCACAGAGAGCAGACTAAAACACCCTGCCAGTTTTTCTGTGGAAAGGCCTATTTGCTTGTCTTGGAGATTTGGACTGGGGAGCAGCTTTCTTCTTTGGCACACATCCAGAGGCCTATTGATGTACTTTCAGGTAATGGAGGACAGTGGACAGCAGCTTTGCACTCCCTCTCTGCCTCACTCCAGCTTGCTGGTATATCCCAGAAAGGAGCTTATACTCTCTACTGACACCCCAAGTTTTGTTGCTGCCACTAGGGGACACTTCTTGATTGCCTGATTGGAGGCCAATGGGGCTTATGTTCAAATGCCCCATGGGATGGCAAATAACAGAGGGAGAGTTCTTAGCTGGCTACCACCCCTGGACACAGCAAGAGGTGAAAGCCAGAGGAGCCCAGTCTCTCTGTGAAAGGGGCCCTCAGCATATCTTCATTGCTGCAGCCTGTAAGGTAGTCTCCTAATCAAACACACATCTAATCATGAGCTGTAGCCCTTCCCAGAGAACTTGGAGGGTGAGCTCTATCTTCCAAGAATCTCTCTGCCTTGCTCCAGAGCACCAGAGCCTCCAGGAGGGGAGCTTTTACACATATCTGGTGCTCCAGTTTTTAGATCTGGTGCCCTAACTCTTTGTGGCTGCCACCTGGGGTATGTTCCTTTGTTACTTGGCTCTGGTGGGCAGTCAGGCTTGCTTCCCTTGGTATCATGGGACTGTAACAAACAGAAAGACAGTTCTTGCCTAGCTTCCATCCCCAGGGCACAACAAGAGACAGCAAATTGAGCTGCCCAGACTTTCTATGAAAGAGGCCTATTAGCTTATTTTCATAGCCGTGGCCTGAGAGGCCAGACTTCTAAGTGAACACACATCTAAGAGCCCACTATAATTCTGGCCAGAGACCTTGAAAGGTGAGCACTATGTTTGCGCTGTCCCTCAGCAGTTATAGATAGTCCTTAATCTCCTGGAGAGGAGTTTGTACTCATTCCTGTTGTCCCGCTTTATATCTGGTACCCCACTTTTTGTGACTGCTGCCTAGGGGACAACACATGATTACCTGACACTGGTGACCAGTGGGGCACACATTTCTCGATTCCATGGGTCTGAAACAAATGGAGAGACAATTCCTGGCCAGCTACCACCCCCAGGTCACAGTGCCGATGGCAGACACAAACACCCCTCCATTCTTTCTTTGAAGGAGGTCTATTAGCTGGTTGTGGAGCTTCAGAATAAGGGGTAGGCTTCTAGTCTGGCACACATCTAGGGGTCCACTCTGAGCCACTCTCTGGGGACAAAGGCTGGTAGATGCCATTTTTGTCCTCTCCTCTTGTCTTGCTTCAGGTCACCAGTGTCTCCCAGAAAGGAGTTTTCACAATTTCCTGGTGCCCCAATTTTTGTGGCAGGGGACAATTCTAAGTTGTGAGACTTACACTTGCAGTCCAACAGTACTATATGTTTGCATAATTTAAAAACTGCTGAGTGTGTGGCTTCCAATCAGCCTAAATCTGTGTGCTCTCTGAGTGCCTCCTCTTTGGGACACTGACAAACTTGCACATCTTCAAGTACTGATAGCCACTAAAAATAAAATAGACTTCTCGGACAATCATAAAGGTTTCAGACACAAAGAAAAACTATGGCAGGTCTGAACAATAAGTCTTATCCCTTACATAAAACCACTCCCTCAAGACTGGGAGAAGTGACTGCTTTTTTTATTTTTTATTTTATTTTTAATTTTTCCTTCTTCTCCCCAAAGCCCCTCAGTACATAGTTGTATATTTTAGTTGTGGGTGCTTCTATTTCAGGCATGTGGGATGCTGCCTCAGCATGGCTTGATGAGAGGTGCTGGGGCCACACTCAGGATCCAAACCAGTGAAACCCAGGGCTGCCAAAGCACAGCATGCAAACATAACCACTCAGTCATGGGCCAGCCCAAGAAGTGAGTATTTTATCCAAGGCATAGAAGGCAACACAGACAGTGAAAAAAACTGAAGAAAAAGAGGAATATGTTCCAAATTAAAGAATAAAATAAAAACTCAGAAAAATCTTTAATTAAACAGAAAGTTATTTACTTCTTAAAAAGTTAAAAATAATGTTCATAAAGATACCCAGCAAGCTAGGGAGAATAATGGCTAAATACAGTAATAATTTTGACAAGAGAAAATATAAGAAAGTACCAAACAGAAGTCACAGAGATGGGGAATATAATGAATGAACTGAAAAGTATACTGTAGGGTTTTGGCAGTAAAATAGAGAAAGCAGAAGAAAGAATAATTGATCTTGAAGACAGGGCAGTGGAACCCAGTCAAAGCAGTTGAAAGAAAAAAGAGAAAAAGTAAAGATAGCTTAAGGGACTTATGGACAACATCTAGTGAATCAACATTTGCATCATAGGGGTCTCTAAAGGAGAAGAGAAAGAGAAAAGGGCAGAAAACTTATTTGAAGAAATAATGGCTAAAAAAGTTCTCTAATCTTGCGAAGGGAAGAGACATCCAGATCCAGGAAGCGCAGATTGCAACAAATCATGAACCCCAACACCCCACACCAAGACACATAATGAAATTGTCAAAAGTTAAGGACACGGAGAAAATCTTAAAAGCAGCAAGAGAAAAATAACTCATTACATGTAGGAGAAATACCATAAGTCAATCAACAGATTTTGCAGCAGAAACTTTGCAAGACAGAAGGGAGTGGTATCGTATATCCAAAATGCTGAAAGAAAAACTTTTCCAAAAAAATTCTCTAGACATTTTCTCCACATCCTCTCCAACATTTATTTTTTTATTTGTAATTATAGCCATTCTGACAGGTGTAAGGTGATATCTCATCGCAGTTTTGATTTGCATTTCATGAATAATTAATAATGTTGAACATCTTTTCATGCATCTGTTGGCCATCTGTATATCTTCTTTGGAGAAATGTCTGTTCATGTCCTTTGCCCATCTTTTGATCAGATTGCTTGTGTTTTTGTTGTTGAGATGTATGAATTCTCTTATATTTTGGAAATTAACCCCTTATCGGATATATGGTTTGCAAATATTTTCTCCCAGTTAGTGGATTGTTTTTTCATTTTCTTCATGTTCTCTTTTGCCTTGTAGAAGCTTTTCAGTCTGTTGTAACCCCATTTGTTGTTTTTTTCTTTCATTTCCCTTGCCCGAATAAACGTGGCATTTGAAATTTTGCTGCTATGCTTTTGCCGATGTCAAAAGTGTACTGTCTATATTTTTTCTATGAGTTTTATCATTTCATGTCTTACATTCAAGTCTCTAATCCATTTTGAGTTAATTTTTGTGTATGATGCATGATAGTGATCAACTTTCACTCTTTGACATGTGGCTGTCCAGTTTTCCCAACAGTATTTATTAGTTAGGTGGTGGGTTAAAGGGGTAGAGGGGCATATATATATGGTGACAAATAAAAAGTAGACTACTGGTGGTAGGCACAATGCAATCTGTACAGAAAATGATAAATAATAATGTACATCCCAAATTACAGAATATTGTTAACCTTTATGATGTCAATAAAATAATTGAAAAATATTTTTCTATATTCAAAGGCTAAAAGTACACCATTAAATGTTGCATATTTAATTTAAAAACACTCTATTTGTCAAAGTCATTCAGAAAAAAAGGCATCCAGATAAGAAAAGGAGAAGCAAAACTGTTACTATCTGCAGAAGACATGGTATTATATGTATAAAACCTTAAAGACTCTATCAAAAAGTGTTAGAACTAACAACCAAATTCAGTAAAGTTGGAGGATAAAAAATTAATATATAAAAATTGTCACATTTATATACACTAACAACATGGTAGCAGAAAAAGGAATTAAGAAACAATTACATTTAGATTTACATCAAAAATAATAAAAATACCTAAGAATAAATTTAACCAAGGATATGAAAGACCTACACACTGAAAATTATTCAAAATTAATGAGAAAAATAAAGAAGATACAACTGAATGGAAAGATATTGCGCGTTCTCATGAATTTGAAGAATTCATACTGTTAAAATATCTACACTAACAAATAAATCTAAACATTCAATGCAATTCCTATAAAAATTCCAGGGCCATTTTCACAGAAATAGAAGAAACAATCCTAAAATTTGTATGGAATCATTAGAGACCACACATAGCCAAAGTAATCTTGAGAAAGAAGAATGCTTAGAGGCATCAAGTGCCCTGATTTCAAACTATTTTACAAAGCTATAGTCATAAAAAGATTATGGTACTGGCACAAAAATAGTCAATACTGCAATGGAATAGAATACAGAACTCAGAAATAAACCTACAGATATATGGATCATTAATTTACAAGAAAGGAGCCAAGAACATACAATAGGGAAAGGACAGTCTCTTCAATTAGTGGTGTATGGGAAACTGTACAGCCACATTTAAAAAAAATGAAACTGGACCACTGTCTTACACCACACATAAAAATTAACTCAAAATAGATTGTTGATTTGAACATAAGACCCGAAAAAATAAAATTCCTAGAAGAAAATAAAGGCAGTAAGCTCCTGATAGTGATCGTTGTGATGAATTTCAGATTTGACACTAAAAGCAAAAATAAACACATGGGATTGCATCGAATTAGAAAGCTTCTACACAGCAAAGACAATCACTAATAAACTGAAAAAAGGCAACCTACCAAATGGTAGAAAATATTTGCAAAACATATATACATATATAGTAAGGAGTTAATATCCAAAATATATAAATAACATAAAATTCAAAGGCAACAAAAACTGATAAAAATGGGCAGAGGATATGAATAGACATTCTATTCCATGAAGACATACAAATAACAAGCATGTACATGAAAAGGTGCTCAAAATAATCATTCCTCAGGGAAATGCAAACCAAAACCACAATGAGATATTACTTTACACCTGTTAGAATGATTAGCATCCAGAAGAAAAGAAATAACAATTTTTGATGCTGAAAAGGGAAGTCGTGTGCACTGTTGGGAGGAATGCAAACTAGCACAGCTACTATGGAACACAATATGAGCTTTCCTCAAGAAATTAAAATGGAGAACTACCATATCATCCAGAAAATCCACTCCTAGATATTTATCTGAAGAAAACACATCACTTACTTGAAGATATATGCAACCTCATGTTTATTGTAGCTTTATTTACAAAGCTAATATATGGATGCAAGTAAGTCTGCATTTATGGACAAATGGGTAAAGAAAATGTCTTGTATAAATACACACACACCCATGCGTACACAATGAAGTATTCGCCCATAAAAAATAGTAAAATTTTGCCATTTTTGACAACACAAATGGGCCTTCAGTGTATTATGCTAACTGGAACAAATCAGGCAGAGAAAAATAAACACCATATGATGTTACTTATAAGTGGAATCTAAAACAAAAAGAAAGCAAGCAAAACATCATGCTCATGGATACAGAAAACAAAATGATGTTTGCTTTTCAGGTGTCATACACCTGAAACTAATAAAATGTTGCATAATAATTTTATATCACTGTAAATATTGTTTAGTAAAACATTAAAAATTACAACTGTACCTTATCTTTCATATATGTGCAATTTTTTGTTGTGTATTTTATCGTAAGTCAATATTTTGGAAAATATTAAATCAAAATAATGTTAATCTAAAAAACTTGGGCAAAGAAAGTGATTAGACTTCTTTTCAAAAAAGAGGTAAAAATGGCCAACACGTCTATTGAAACCACATCAAGCGTCCTTTCCTAACAGAATGGTAAGTAACCAGAAATCAATTACAAGAAGTAAATGGAAATTTGCAAGTGTGTAGAGATTAAATATCATACTTTTTTGGGGTTTTTTTGGTGAGGAAAATAGGCCCTGAGGTAACATCTGTTGCAAATCTTCCTCTTTTTGCTTGAGGAAGATTGTCTCTGAGCTAACATTTGCGCCAGGCTTCCTCTATTTTATATGTGGGACACTGCCACAGGATGCTTTGTTGAGGAGTGGATAAGATTGCAACTGGGATGTGAAACCATCAGCCCCAGGCTGCCCAGGCAGAGGATATGAACTTAACCACTACATCAGCTGGCTGGTCCCTAAACATCATACTCTTAAACAACCAATGGGTCAAAGAAGAAATCAAAAACAAAATCAGTGAATATCTTCAATTAATGTGGAAACTAAAACCTATTGGATGCTGCAGAAGCAGTTCTAAGAAAGAAGTTTATAGCAATAAACACCTACTTTAAGAAAAAAATAGAGGCTGGCCCCATAGCCTAGTGGTTAAGTTCGCGCTCCGCTGCAGGCGGTCCAGTGTTTCGTTGGTTCGAATCCTGGGCACAGACATGGCACTGCTCAAGAAACCACCCTGAGGCAGTGTCCCACATGCCACAACTAGAAGGGCCCACAACAAAGAATATACAACTAGATACTGGGGGTCTTCGGGGAGAAAAAGGAAAAAAATAAAATCTTTAAAAAAACGAAAAAGAATAAAATGAAAAAAAAAAATAGTGATCTCAAATAAACAACCTAACTTTACACCTCAAGAAACAAACTAAGCCCAATATTAAAAGAAGCAAGGGAATAAAAACGATCAGGTAAATATCTCTGATAAACAGGGAAGCAAAAATTTTCAACAAAATATTAGCAAACTGAATTCAACAATACATTAAAAGGATCATAAGTAAGGTCAAGTGGGATTTGCTCCAGTGTTTCAAGGATGGCTCGACATTTAAAACTCTATCAATGTGATGTATCACCACACACCCATTAACAAAATAAAAGATAAATGTCACATCATAATCCCTCAATATATGCAGAAAAAAGCATTTGAGAAATTTCAACATACCTTTATGAAAAAAACTCTCAATGAACTGAATATAGATGGAGTGTAACTCAATACAATGAAGACCATATATGACAAGCCCACGGTTAGCATCATACTCAACAATGAAACTGAAAATTTTTTCTCTAAGATCAGGAACAAGGCAAGGGTGTCCCCAAAGGACATGTTTATTCGAAATAATATTGGAAGTCCTAGCCAGAGCAATTAGAGAAGAAAAAAAAAGGCATGAAAATCAGAAAAGAAATAAAATTGGCTCTATTTGCAGGTGACGTGATTTTATACATAGACAGCCCATAAGACTCCATAAAAAAAAGTTTGCTAATAAAAGATTTCAGTAAATTTCAGGAAAAGGTACCAACACATAAAAATAAGCTGTATTTCTATACATAAATTATATATATATAATATGTATATAATTATTATATCCTCTTGATGATTTGATGTCTTTATCATTATTTAATGTCCTTCTTTGTCGTCCTGTCATTAACTTTCAGTCTGTTTTATCTGATATATAAGCATAGCTCCTCATGTTCACCTTTTCTTTACATTTGAACAAAATATCCTTTTCCATCCCCTAACTTTCAGTTTATGATTGTCCTTAAATCTGAACTCAGCCTTTTTAGAAAGCATATATTTGAACCTTGATATTTTTAAATCTATTCAGCCTTTCTGTGCATTTAGATTGAAGAATTTATTGCACTTATATTTAAGATAACTATTGATAGGTAAGAACTTATTATTGCCATTTTAATTGTTTTCTGGCTGCAATGCATTTCTTTAATTTATTTCTTCCTCTTTTATTGTCTTCCTTTGCAAAAGATGATTTTCCATAGTATTGTAATTTAATTCCATTCTCTTTATCTTGTATTTACTATAATTTTTTGTTTTGTGCTTTCCCTGAGGCTTATTTGAAACTTTTTGTAAGTATTTAAAAGGACTCCTAGACTCAATTCCAATGTGTCTGTGTGTGGAGGCTTCCTCATGCTGACGCAGTTCACAGATACCAGCAGGGTGTCCAAGAATTCAACTCAACTCTGACACTATCTACCACAAGATAGCATCAGATTCCACAGGTTAAGGGTTCTGTCCTACATGATTATCCCTCCCCACTTTAGATGCCAGTCACAAGTCCAGGTTGTTGCCTGTGCTTCTGACCAAACAGCTACAGGTTGGAAGTTTCATCCCAAGGTCTTCAAAGACAGATTCTTTACAGCAAAACAATTATAAACATTCAAAGAGGCTGGCACATTACTAGAGTTTAACTTACTCATTAACTATCCAGTCCAGGGGCTGGCCCTGTGGCCAAGTGGTTAAGTTCGTGTGCTCTGCTTCGGTGGCCCAGAGTTTTGCTGGTTTAGATCCAGGGTGCAGACATGGCACTGCTCATCAGGCCATGTTGTGGTCGTGTGCCACATGCCACAACCAGAGGTACTCACAACTAGAATATACAACTATGTACCTGAGGGCTTTGGGGAGAAGAAAAACAAAGATTGGCAATAGATGTTAGTGCAGGTACCAATGTTTAAAAAAAAAACCAAACTATCCAGTCCATTATTATCTCATCCTAAAATGTCTCCCAGGGTGAGGCCACTCAAGTCTGCAGGCTTTCATATGATCTTGTCACATTCCAAAAGCAAGAGTGCCCTCAACAATATCTGGCTTCACCTTTTCGAGCATCAGATATAACTGAGCTAAGGGAATATCATCTCTTGCTCTGAGCCTCTTGAGAAGTTTTAATGTAATATTAGATTTCCCTTATTACATTATCCACTTATTCTTTCCTTTTCCCTTTGTTGCTATTTTTCCTTCTCTCCATTTTACCCAAATTTTCCATCCTTTGAAAAAAAGTAGATTTTACCACTATGCTGGTCTAATTGCCAGTAGCCATGGTAATCTAGCAAGTGCCTTCCTCTTATTCCAATTTTATTTAGATAAGATAAAGATACATAGATGCAGAACTAGTGGCTTATCTTTACCAACCAGGCCTTCACTGTTAATCTCAATTTTGACAGATGGGGTGAAGACACATCCTGCTCCATCAGGCCATTAATAATTGTGACATAAAGGTTAAAAGCATAGCTACAGTTTCTTACTTAGAAATCATTCCTGATTCCAGTCCTTTTAGTTGCTGACTATGACCACAGACTCGACTAGGGGGAAGAAATGAGGTGATGTGAAGAAAGGATATCAGCAACTTTCCCACTCTGTCTTCCCCAGATCCACCCAAAAAACAGAAATCTTCCTAATGGGAACATTTCTTTAGCCCTACTCCTGTTGATGTTGAGTGTGAGCACATATTTATGAAGGCATGTAAGCCAGCCCTTCATGACTTTTTCTCCCACCATTTTTGACAGTAAATGTTTCAATCGTCCATCCCAATTTTCTGTTAAAACTGTTACTCTGAGGAAATATTGCTCTGCATACTGCTGGACATTATGGGCAGTAAAGTGAATTCCTTGGTCTGAAGAAATGCCAGTCAACCATCCAAATTAGTGCAACATTTTCTGTTTTGGTTCTTTTATAACACTCTCCACATTTGCATCTACCACTGGGCTTTTGCTCAGTCTAGGATCAGTGTCTTTTCCTGTCAAGACCCATTTGTAGCCCACAAGAGCTACCAGCATTAGTCTCATTTTCCCACTATGATCAGGACCTTACCGGCAGGGAATCTGCCACATATCCACCTGCTGTCTCTGTCTCACTTGTTGCAGTCAGGATGGTTCTTATTGGCATATTGTACCTCAGAGGGTGCGAGAGCAATATGTCTAGATTCATCCCAACTCTGCGCTGCTGCAACATCCCCATGTCCATTCATTTTATGGACTCAAGTAGCCATCTCTAGGCAGCTTGTTGATCCCAGTAACCTCCAAAACCTGGGAGTTCTGCTGATTATTAACATGTTCTACTTTAAGTCCCATAGTGAATTAAATCCCCGCAGTCCTCAAATTCCCCTAGGGATTTTCATCAGGCCAAGCCCCATATGGGCATCCCTTTAAAAACCCAGGATTCCATCTGGATTCCATCTGCATATGGATTCCATCCATATGCCTGACCAAATGACAGGGTGTACAACTTCCCACCATATGACGAGGGCATTGGCCATTTCCCATGAATCAGTAAAAACCCAAACATAGGAGCTTTTCCAAACTGATTTTTTTAATCACTGCTAAGTAAACAGCTCAGAATTCAGCACCACAGCATGATTTCTTTTTACCTTCTTCAATCAAAATAGTGGCCTTCCACAGGAGATGTTGTCCGTTTACCTTGGAAGAGCTCATTGTTGGTCAGTTTAGAGCTGTTTATAGGGCACTATCTATGTGGTAATCTGTTCCAGCAGCTCTTCGGGTGGTTCCAAACTTGGTCCTAGAGGAAAAGAGGCTACCTGCTCATGGATGTAGTGAGTGGCTTCCTGCATTCCCCTGACAGCATCCTCCTGTATAATCCATATCTATTTTATTATGTAACTCTTTTAGGCACTGTCTTTCTTATTAGAGTGTTTCTTTGACACCACCCAAGACATTAAGGGTATCTCAGGCTTCATGATTATTTTGTCTCTTTCTGTCAGTGAGGCAGTCTCAATTAATGACCAATAGCGGGCAAATAATTGTTTCTTAAATGGTGAGTACCAGTGGACAGAAGCTGGGAATGTCCTGGTCCAAAACCCCAATGGTAACTGCTAGAAGGTGCTCATGGACTGTCGCCATAAGCTGCAGTCTGCATGAGTATGTGAGTTGGTGTTATAAGGGCTCAAAGATGTTGAGAGAACTACCATCTTTTTAATTCAGACATAGCCTACTTGTGTTCAATTCCTCACTCAAATATAGCTTATTTCTAGTACTGTTATAGATGGGAGCTAACAACATTCCTAGATGTGGAATATGTGTTCTCCAAAATCCAAATAAACCAGCTAAACTCCGGGGCTCTTGTTTGATCTTAGGAGTCAGTAGTGACAGTAGCTTATTTTTAATCACTTGTGGAACATCCCTGTTTGCTCCTAAGAGTTTTACTGGTTTGGGCATGACCTTGGACCTTTGCTGGATTTATTAACCAGCTCCAGTTGGTCATGTGCATCATCATTGCATTTAAATTAGTCCTGGATTTCTCTTTATTTTTCAATTTTATCACAATGTCATCAATATATTGTATTATTACACTTGAGATCTGCATCAAGTCTAAATTCCTTCTAACCAAATTATGACGATAAGCTAGTGAGTTCAGATAGTTCTGTGGTAGCAAGGTCAAAGTAAATTTGTATTCTTCCCACGTGAAGGCAAACTGCACTTGGTGCTATTCTGAAATTGAGGTAGAGATGAAAGTATCAGCAAGGTCAATCACTGAGGACCAGCCTCCTTTACCCTTCTAGATTTTTTGTATGGTTGAAACCCTGTCTGGAACTGCTGAGGCCATGGGGTGTACAACTTTTTTAAGCCTTGATCATCTACTTTTAGTTTTCATGGGCCATCTGTCCTTTTCACAGGTCATGCATGGCTATTGGACAGCAAATTTGTTGTTACCAGCTCTCCAGTTTCTTGGGTGTCATTAAATAAAGTGGTAAACTCTTTTTGCTACCTGGTATTCTATATTGTTTTCAGTTAACCACCTGTGTGGCTTCTGGTAGTTCTATTGGTTTCCATTTAGCATCCCCAATTAAAACTGGCCTGAGGAATGGTTTACATGTCTTTCTCTTTTACATTGTTAGGTAGGGGAAGCAATCCCCAGCCAGCCATAATCTTTATTCCAATAATTCATTCAGGTAAATGAGATGGGACTACCGCACAGAAAATCCATTCAAAAATCCCAATTTTTTATCCAAACTTTCACTTTAATCCCATCAATCTTGCATCCCCATATCCTTTCAATTTAATGTTAGCCCTTGTTAAGACTTCACCAACAGGTTTTGGAACAGTGCATTAGCTTCCTATATCAAAAAGTTCCAGAAAAGTTTCTTCTTCTCCCTCTAGATATTTTACCCATACATGTGTATATGGCATTTGGTCCCCACCTGGGCATGGGGCTGGCAGACCCTGGCCTCTATGTCAAGTTTGACTTTGATTAATTTCCCTAACCATAGCTCCAGGGAATTGTTTGTCACATTTCTCACTGTAATCTTTGCCTTCCAGCTTAAATTCATCCAAACTGGGGTAAACAAAGCAGACTTGTTTGGAGCTCTTTAATGTTGAGAAACCAACAGGAGGTCTCATGTCTGGTAGTGTTGCATCAACACCTTTGTTTCTACTCCATCAATGTCTTCATTATCCATTCCATTTTTTAATAACTATCTGAAGCCTGCCACTCTACTAGGTTGAGTCCCTTGACTCTCCTTTTTGTCTCTCCCTATTTTCTTAATTACTTCAATGTTCTTGGTATCAGTAAGACCAATGTAGAGAAGATAAGACAGTAAATCTGATAAAGCTTCTCAAACTATTTGGTTTGTAGTATAATATTACATAGTTTTCCCATCTAATAAGGCCTCCCTTAATAGCAGCATTTACAATAACCTGGGTAATGAGCATATTCAGTGTGTGAATAATTTGGTCATCAAAAAGCCAGTCCCACAAGGCTTGTATACACAGCATATCAGTTGCTTCATGTGAGGTGTTCCATTTGGCATTGACAGGTGGAGTTGGGCAGTCATCCTTCTCAGGATAAAAACCTTTTAGAGTGTCATTTATCCAGTAGATCAGGCTGGCTCTTCCCTTGGAAATAAGCTCCTTTGTGTCTGGACCACATACAGACGTCCATGATTTTTAAATAGTGAGCTGCAGGTCCTACATCAACCCAAACGTGCTCTTCCACTCTGCAGCATTCATAACCAAACACACAGCCCTCCTATTGGTTACTCTCACAATTCATTTTATTAAAGTATTTTAGGAGCTGATGATACTCATCCACACAATGAGCCAGTTCCTTTATGCTATATCCCCTATGTCTTAGTTTTGCTTTCTCTACATTAACTACCTTCTTCATGACCAGAGGTCTTAGAGGTTATTTCTGTTGCCCCTGCATAATTTTTTCCTTTCTGAGCATCTTTCAGGCTAATAGCTGAAGCTCAGATTGATGCAAATCTGAGCTTGGTTCAGCATAAGGGCCTGACATAGCACTTTCTTTTACTTTTATTTTGGCTAATACAGATAAGAATAACCAGAGAATGGTATATTTAGCATAATTCTTATTACTTTGAATTTTCTTGTATATCCAATGAGCCAGCTCCTCAAGAGTTGGGGCTGTTAGCATCTGTAAATTTTATTGGTAACTTTTACCTTTAGTAACTGATTGCTGCATGGATGCAGTTTTATAACATGGGTAATTAGGTAGCTATCTAGAGATCAAAGGTCCTTCATACCCTGCTCTTCTATCCTTTCTCTTCAACCACCACGTGTTTCTGTGATCCAGGACCACTCTAACAAATCCCATTTTACTTAAACCAACTGGCAAATGGTTCCTGAACCCACTTTCAACACTTGTGTATGTGTGTGAGGAGGCTTCGTCACACCAACAAGGAGTTCTTGGGTGCCAGCAGGGTGTTCAAGTATTCAACTCAATTCTGGCATTATCTACCATGAGATAGCATTATATTCCACAGGTTAAGTGTTCAGTCCTACAACACTACCCTTACACTTCATATGTCAGTAACAAACCCAGGCTGTTGTCTGTGCTTCTGACCAACTGGCTACAGATTTGAGGTTCCAAAAGCCCCCTCTTTAGTCTTCAGACTTCAGTCACAAATCCAGGACATTACCTGTGCTTCTGATCAACCAGCTATATACTGGGAGTTCCAGTGACCCTCCTCCTTGTGGTTCAGATGCCAGTCACAAGTTCAGATTTCTACCTGTACTTTTAGCCAATGGACTGTAAATCAGTGGTTCCCATGACTCCTTCCTTGGGTTTGATTGATTTGATAGAGCAGCTAACAGAACTCAGGGAAACACTTACATTTACAGTTTATTAAAATGTGTGATAAAGGATACAAATGAACATCTAGACGGAAGAGATGCATAGGGTATGTTCTGAAGGCAAGGGGAACATAGCTTTCATGCCTTCTCTGGCTCACCACTTTCACAGCACACATATTAACCAACCTGGAAACTCATTGAACATGGACCTTTTGGGATTTTATAGTGGCTTCATTATATAGGCATAGTTGATTACATTTTGGCGATTGGAGACCGAAGTTAATATTCAGCTTGTCTCCCCTCCTCAGAGGTCTGGGACTGAGACTGGAACTTCCATTCCATTAATCACTTGCTGAAGTTTCCTGACATCCAGCCCCCATCCTTAGGTAAGGTCCAAAAGTCACCTAATTAAAATAACAAAATACACCTTCATGTCTCTCCTCCATAAATATCTTCCAAAATTCCTAGAGTTTGGGGAGTTGTGAGCCAGGAATTGTGGACAAAGACCAAATGTATATGAGAAGTATATTTTTGTCATCTAAATGGTCAAGTATATATTTCTGTTACAATATTGATATAAAATGTAATGTATAGCTGATATCAACTTACATTCAATTGCATGCAAAAATTTTATCACCCTCTACCTATTATGTTTTGGATGTCACTCTGTGCCTCTTTTTATATTGTGTATCCATAACAAATTATTGTAGCTACAGCTATTTTTAATACTTTTGTTCTTCCAGATCTATCTAGAGTTAAGTGATTAACACTTCACCGATAACGTAGTATTAAAATATTTACTTTGACCATATACCTTTACCAATGTGGTGTTTAATTTTTATGAAAATTGTTAGTGTCTGTTGTTTATTCTTTATGAAAATTGTTAGTGTCCTTTCATTTAACTTAAAGAAATTTTATCAGCATTTCTTTTAACAGAGGTGTGTTGCTGAACCCTCTCAGACATTGTTTGTTTCAGATAGTCTTTATGTCACCATCTATTCTAAAGGACAACTTTGCTGGTTAAAGAATTCTTGTTTGAAGAGCAATATCATCAACATGGCAACATAAAACATTCCTCCATTTTGTCCTCTTTTTTTAGCAACTAATTAGGCATACATTCCTTAACAAATGTATCTCTGTGGAAGATGTGGGATCCAGAACCATACACCACAAAAATCAGGAGGAATCTTATCTATCTCTGAATCCAGTAATAGGCAGGCAGGCCACCTTATAGTCTGCAAACCCCAGCCAGATCCAGTGAAACTGCCCTGACTCATCTCTGCTGTGTTTGGGGAAGACTTGGAGACAGCTGACCTGGGCAGAAATCCCCAGATGAGAATTTATAGAAATTCTGCCTTCCAGAGGGGTGGTTAAGCATGTCTTTGGAGCAGAAAACACATGATCTTGGATGTATAAGGAGATGGATGAGAAGTGGAAGTTTGCCTTTACCACCCTTTCCCAAGATGACACTGTGTGGGGCTGAACTAGCTGGCATTGACCTTTTCCTCAGGGGGAAATGGAGAGTAGTGAGTGATTGTTGTGCTGCTCAAGCTGTGTGGAATGTTTCTGAAGACATCCAGTACTTACCCACAGCACACAGAGTACTGAGGTGGGACTTTCATAATGGGAGGAGATCAAGAAGAGGCAGATAAGTATATCAAAGAGTATTAGAGGGGAACAATTTCTACTGACTACTCAGGACTTCAGTAGGAATCCCCCCTATGAGTCTCTGGAAGAACTTCCCTCAAAGTTCACCCGATTGGGACTGAAGATACCCCCACTGCCCCAAGTGTTAAACTTACACCTCCTCCAAACTGTAGCTGGCTCTTTGTGTGTACTCTCATATGCATCAGGGAGATTAAGTTTAGGTAAATAAGACACTGTCAGAAAAATAGAGCAGATTCAGTGGGCAAGAGAAAAACCAGAAACTTGAGCTGTAGTTCCACCTTCTACAGAACAAATGAGAGTTTTCTGACACGAAGCCTGATGAATTTTAAGAACTAGAGAAAACACTTAGGCTTAAGAATTCTGCCACAAGAGACAGCAAGACATGGAGTGGGTGTATACATTCAAGGTCAGAGAAAACCTGGAAATAATTGCAACATTGCATAGTATATTCAAGTCTGGCACTTAATAATGATTTGAGGAGATGTCTTCCAGTTTGTATGTGAAATCACCAACATCAAATTAAAAGGAACATTAACAATCAAAACACATCATCACCGAAAGATAACAATAATCTTTAAATAACCTAGTGCAAAGGAAAGCAATTTTGTGATCTCACTGATAAAGAATTCAAAATAACTTTTTGGAAAAACTCAATAAACTATAAAAAAAAAAAAAGAAAGACCATTCAGTGAAATCAGGAAAACAATATGAGAAACTGAATACGAGAAATGTTCAATGAGAGAAACCATATGAGAAATTGAAGAAAGACTATAAATTATAAAAGTGAATCAAGCAGATTCTGGAGCTGCACAATGAAATAAAATTGAAATTAAGAGCATCTGCAATAGAGTGGATGAAATAGAAGACAGAATAAGTAGGCTTGAGGGTAGGAAATTAGAAATAACCCAATCAGAGGAGAACAAAAAACCAACCAAAAAAAGTGAAGACAGCCTGCATGACCTATTGAAATTCGTGAAATGTGGAAATATTAGAATAAGGTTTCAGAAGAAGAAAGGGAGAAGTGGGCAGGAAATTTATTTAAAAATAATAGTAGATGAGGACTTCCCAAACCTGGAGAGGAGCTTGTACATCCATGATCATGAAGGTAACAGATCGCTCCAATATCTCATTCCAAAATATCTTCTCTGAGACAAACTATACTAAAACTGTTAAAAAGCAAAGATAAAGAGAGAATACCTAAAGCAGTCAGAGAAAAAATATTGTAACCTCATTAGGCTATTAGCAGATTTCTCAGCATATTCACTCCAGGCCAGGAGAGAGTGGACTGACACAGCCAAAGTGTTGAAAAAAGAGTTTCCAGCCAAGAATACACTCTCCAGTAAAGTTATACTTCATATATGAAGGAGAAATGAAGACTTTCCCAGATAAACAAAAGCTGATGGGGTTCATCACAGTAGAGCTGCCTTGAAAGAAACGTTGAAACAAGTGTTCAATTTGACATTAAAAAAACTAATCATTCATATTAAAACACAACGATCAGGGTAAATATACAGCCAGACTTAGAAAACTTTAACGCTGTTAAGGTATGCTGTGTTAACCACTTAACTATAGTATAAATGTCGAAGAAACAGTATTAAAATGAATATAACAACAATAATTTGTTAAAAATACACAATATAAAAAGAGGTAAATTGTGAAATCAAATATATAAAATGAAAGAGTCAAAGATTGGAGCGTTTGTATGCAGTTGAAAATAAGTTACTATCAGTTTAGTATGAATGGTTTTACCTATGAGGTGTTTTATATGAGCCTAATGGCAACCACAGAGCAAAAACCTAGAGTAGATTCATGAAAGATAAATAAAATGAAAAGAGAGCATACCACCATGGAAAATCATCAATTTACAACGGTAGCCAGAAAGACGGAAGAAGAAACAATGGAGATACAATACAACGAGAAAGCGATGAATATAGACATTAGGGAACACTTACATATGAATAATTACTCTAAATGTATGGATTGAAATTACCAGTCAAAAGATACCAAGTGCTTGGATGAATTAAAAAAGAAGACCTAAGTTTATGCTACCTAAAAGAGGCTCACTTGAGATTTAAGGGCACACATAAGCTCAAAGTGAAGGAATGAAAAAAGAAATTTTATACAAGTGGAAATGAAAAGAAATGGCGGCATCTATATTTATATTAAACAATGTAGTCACTAAGCCAAAGTGGTAACAAGAAACACACATATTTATATAACAAAAAAATCAATTCATCAACAAGATACAACAGTTCTAAATACATATGCATCCAACATTGGATTGCCTCCATATATTAAACAGATAGAAACAGATCTAAATGGAAAAATAGACAATAGAACAGTAGTAGGAGACTTCATTACTCTTACTTTCAGCAGAGTACAGAACACACAGACAGAAAATAAACAGGAATCTTTGTGAAAAATACATTAGATCAAGTGGGCCTCATACACACTTATCGAACATTATATCCAACAGAAGTAGAATGCACATTCTTCTCAAGTGCACAAGAAACATTCTCCAGTGTAGATGATATAATAGAGCACATAACATACCTCAGAAAATTTAGGAATAGTAAAATCATATCAAGTATCTTTTCCAACCACAGTATACGGAAATAGAAATCAACAAGCACAGAAATGCTGGAAAATTTGTAAGCATCTGGAAACAAAACAACACACTCTTGAAAAATCAAGGGAAATGAAAATCAAAGTGAATTAAAAATATCTGGAAAGAAATAAAAGTTTAAACACAATGCCCCCAAATCTATGAGTTAACTGCCAAAGCAACTCTGAGAGGAAAGTATAGTGATAAATGGATATATTAAGAACATAGAAAGACCTCAAATAAACAACCTAGCTTTCCACCTCAAGCAACTGGAAAAAAACGGGCTAATATTAGCAGAAGAAGGAAAATAACACAGATCATAGCATAAATAAATGAAATATAGACCAAACAATATAGGAAAAAAGTCAATGGCACCAAAGGTGGTTGTTTTAGAAGATAAATAACGTTTATAAACTTTTAGCTAGACTAAGAAAAAGTCTCACATATATAAAACCAGAAATTTAAGAGTAGTTGTTACAACTGAAAATACAAAAATACTTAGGGTCATAAGAGAATTCTGTGAATAATTATGCCAAAAAATCAGATAACCTTAAGGAAATTGATGAATTCTTAGAAACACAAAACCTGCTAAGAATGAATTAGGAAGAAATAGGAAATTTGAACAAATCAATAACTAGCAAGGTGGCTGGATCAGTAAACAAAAACCTTCCAATGCAGAAAAGTTCAGGATAGATGACTTCACTGGTGAATTCTACCAAACATTTAAAGAATTAACATCAATACTTCTCAAGCTCTTCCAAAAACTTGAAGGGGAGGGGACACTCTGAAACATTTAAAAAGGCCAGCTTTACCTTCTTAGCAAATCCAGATAAGGACACAAGAAAAGACAACCACAGACCAATATCTTTGATGAATATAGATGTAAAATGTCTCAAGAAAGTATTAGCAAACTGAATTCAACAACACATTCAAAGGATCAGACATGGTGATCAACTGGGATTTATCCCTGAGATGCAAGAATGGTTGAACATAGGAAAATTAATAAATGTGACACATTACATTAATTGAATTAAAGGAAAAAAAATTAATTATCTCAACAGATAGAAGTAAAGCATTTAACAATATGCCACATCCTCTTGTGACAGAAACCCTCAATCATTTGGACATAAAAGAAGCATACCTCAAGATAATAAAGGCCATGTACAACAAACCCATAGCTAACATTACACCCAATGGCAAAAATAATTAAAGTTTTTCTCTAAGATCAGGAACAAGGTCAGGGTGTCCACTCTCACCACTCTTATTTAACAAATTACTGAAAGTCATAGCAAGAGCAATATGCAAGACTAAGATATAAAGGCATCCACATTGTAAAGGAAGATGTACAGTTGTCTTTACTTGTAGATGATATGATCTTATATATATTAAATCCTGAACACTCAATCAAATAACCGTTGGAACTAATCAACACTTTCGGTAAAGTTGCAGGATAGAAAACCAACACAGGCAAATCATTTATGTTTTTATACACTAAATAAAATATCTGAAACATAAATATAGAAAACTATCCCATTATAAAAAAAAAAAACTTATTAATATATTTAACCAGGAAGTGAAAGTTCTGTACACTGAAAATGACAAAACTAACATAGAAGAAATAGAAGACAGAAATGGAAGATATCACATGTTCATGAATTGTAGAAATGAATACTGTGCAAATGTACATATTACCCAAAGCCATCTATGTTCAATGCAATCCCTGTCAAAATTCCAGTGGCATTTTTCACAGTAGAAAAAATAATCCCAAAACTTGTGTGAAACTACTTAGTACTCAAGTTATTTTTAATTCTTTTGTTTTTTTGACACTTTCTGGATTTCCATTTATTTGAGTCCAGTTACTGGAGGTTTGTTGTAATCCTTTGGTGTTGTCATGTTTCACTGATTCTTCCTGATCCACATAGCCTTGCTTGCACAGGTGTCCAAGGATTTGAGGAAGGTGTCACCTTTCCAGGCTTTGTGGACTGATCTTGGTTAGGGAAGACTCACCTTTCAGGTGAGGGCATGCTGAAGCATGCTGTGACCCCAAGTCCAAAAGCTAAGGCTGCCAAGTGCATGAGCATGTGGCAGCACCTGTTCTGCGAGGCATGGTGGCTTGTGTACTCAGGCCACCGTGATCCATGGCATAAATGATTTTGTGGTTCTTAGTGACTGTTGTAGGATCTCTGCAGAGGGTTTAAGGGATATATGTGTCCTCAGCAGTACCTGCAAGTCTAGGGGCTAGGGATCAGTGTAATAAATGGTAGCGGCCAAAGACAGTGGTGTGCACACACTCTACTATGGGGAACAGCTGCAGGTGCCTGTGTGGTGGCAGGGGTCATTTGCAAACCCACCTATCACAGTGTTGGCCATGCAGTCATCAATGACACGGACCAAGTACAGGCATGCTGGTAGCTGTTGGTGTCCTGGCTATCAGTATTCCTAATGTTGTCGTTGGGTCTTGCCACGGGCACACCTCAGTGGAGGTCAGTGGAGTGGGTTTGGCCATGAGTGTGCAGGAACATACTTTATAGGGCTAGCCAAAAGTGAGCACAGTGGTTCAGGCCAGTGATAGACCATTAGGCCGGATGAGGGCCCACAAGCAGCTGCACGATCCCAGACTGTTGGCATGATCTCCAGTGGCTGCACATTCTCCTCCCAGGCATGCTAATGGCAGTAGAGACCTATGACAGGTTTCAGGCAGATAGTGTGCAAATGCACAGCTGTTGGGGCTACCCCCTATTTGTGTTAGGCATCAGTGTTCAGCCATATGGGTCTATGGTAGTATATTGAAGTCACACAGTCACAGAGGCCAGGGCTGGCTGCAGGTCAGGTTCCTGGGTGCCAGCAGGGGTAGGGAGGTGAAGGATGGAGCTGAGTGGGACTGAGAAGATTGATCTCAATGAATGCAGATACATGTGGGGTGAAGACAGCATAACCTGCAGAGGGGCCTATGGCAACTAGGCTGGCAGTTGGTTCCTTCAGTGGTGAAACTTGCTGGGTTTTTCTATAGAGAAGGTCACTGGGAACTGCGGTCACTCTCACTGGACGGGGGCTACTGGCAGCTTTTGCCCCTCCCCCTTGCTCCTAGCCCTCTCTATATGTCTCAGCCTTGCCTGTTTCTGGGCAAGGCAAAACGGAAGTGGAGCTTCTTTGCAGTGGCCCAAAGGCTGGAGAAGCTGATTTCTCACCCTACTCTACCTTTCCCTGTGTGGGGAACTGTTTCTACCAGGAGTACCTATGGGCACTGAGCAATCCTGGCTTGGGTGATGGAAAAATGAAGTCAAAATGAGACTGTCTTCCCTCTCTTTTTGTGTGTTTTTTCTCAAGTTTTGTGTTAAACAGTGTTGCTGAAGTTTCTTAAGTGCGCGGCAGAGCTCTCCAGAGCTGGTCTTGGTCGTGGATAGTTGTCTGGCTGCTGATCTTTGTGGGATACAGAAGCAAGAGTCTCCTGCTCTGCCCTCTTGGTGACTTAACTCCCTCTGCTGAGTTCTAAAATTATAGTGTAGTCTGCCCTACTACGGATTAGAATAAACGTAAGTGGAATCATGTAGCATGTATTATTTTGTATTTGGTTTATTTTTCAAAAATCATATTTGTGAGATTCATCTATATATTTTTGTCTAGCAACCAGTTTTAAAATTTTTATTTTATGAAGAATAGTCTATGGAATTAATATAGAATTATTCATTTATCCATTCTACTGTTAGTAGAGTAGTGTCCACTTTGGAAATGATACAGATAATGTTATTGAGACATATTTGGACATGTATTTTGGTGAATATTTACAGGAATTTTGAAAATCTATACCCATGAATGAAATTGTTAGGTTATAGGATATACATTGTTCACTTTTCAAGATAACACTAAAGGGCTACTCTAAAATTGCTGGGAGCCGTGGCTACATCATTTGATCGGCTGTTTCACAGGGCCCAGCCGATTAATGCCAAGGGGTGCAGGGTCGCCCCTTGGTGAAGAATAACCGGCCAGCCCCTCACATAGTTCTGAAACCTGTGCTGCTTCTAATTGCCCTTCATTCCTTTTCCTTTCTTAACCTCCAGTTTTCAATCCTTTGGGTGGCTGCTTGGAAGGCACTACCTCCCGGGAAAATTAGATATAGTAAGAGAATGTGACCACCTGCAGGTAACTTTCAAGATATTTTTCAGTTAATTATTGGAGGAGCACACAGTCCCATTTGAGACAGTCAGAAAGGAATCCTGCCCAGAAAGGATGTCGAATTAGGTTTATGGCCTCCATCTGGTTAATGTTTCCTTCTCCCTCCAGTTCTTTGTCTAAATATTTATGCATCGTCCTTATAAGTTTGCTGGTTAATTGGATGATCAAGAAGTATCTATATATTATTCTTGACCTTCTGCTTTCTGTTAAAATGTTATAGAGGTTTTCTCCTAAAAGCAATATATAATAAATAATTGATGAGTAGAAGGGCCGAGGGGTGCAGGGATGCCCCTCGGTGAAGAATAGCCGGCTGACACCCCTGATATTTTCTGAATTATATGCATGCTTTCTAGCAAGGTTATGTCTATACTTATTTCTGTTTTTTATTCTTGAGGATATATAGTTTAGCTTAGCTTTTCAGCCCTTTACTTTACTAACAAAGTGATACTTTCTCCGGCAGTGTGCTTAAGGGACTGTTATCTCCACAATCTAAAAGACAAAGGAATGCTTTCACCCCCTAAAGGGCGCGAAAATGTAAAGATGTTTAACTGCCCGCTGAGAATGCAGATAGCCCTGGGGATAAGACACCCTGGAGTCGCTTTTTGTTCCCATCAACCATCTACACTAATGACGTAAATGATTGAGGGTGGCAGGGATGGCTTCACCAGGATGTAACCAGACAGACTGCTGTCCTGTCCGGAGGCCTGGACCTTCTCTCTTTGATTTAACTTTACCATGAATTACAACAGATGCCTAGGTACCTATCTCCTTTAGCTTAGAGACAACAAACACTAGTTAGTTGTGGAGAAGACGATCATTAACCTTATGCTATATAGAATGGAATACTAATAACTATTCTTGTGCTCGATTTTTTTTACTTCCTTATCTCTCTGAGAATATTTGTAGAACCATTTCTGTACTAATCCTGAAAAATATATAAACGACACTTGTGCACAGTAAAGTCGGACTTGCTAACACGAACCCAAGTCTCACGTCCCCTTTATTTTCCCCTCATTGCGCCGAAGCCTTCCATCCCTCAGGAATCTGGACTCCGCTGGGGCGGGACCCCGGCATAAAATGTTTAGGCAAACATTTATGTTTATGTAAATGAATTTGTTTTCTTTACACATTGACAATTTTTTTCAAAAAAATTCGTCTTTTTGACATTAGCTCTGTTGAGCTTGAAGTGATAACTGGTGGTGGATATAATTAGAATTCCACTGCATTAATTATGCATTATTATGCATGAATTATGCATGAATTAATGCAGTGGAGGACCTTTATGCATCAATATTGGCTGTATTGTAAAGGAAATTTCAAGGATATTGTTCATTTTTTATAGAGTTTTTAGACATTTCCTGTTGATAAATTGAGTTTTTCCATGTTCTAGATATGAGGCTTTCTTAAAGATTGGGTATGGCGTTTTACATTTTGATGGCTTTGCATATTTTAAACAAATCATTGATCAACATAGGCCCTTTATTTTACTGTAATCCATTTTATCGGTCTTTGTATTTAATTTGCCCTGTTGTAATTAAGAATGGTTTCCCAACTCTCAGATCATGAAGATGTTTGCCTGTTGTCTTCATGATGCTTTACTGTTGTTCCTTAAATATTTAGATCTATGACTATCTGGTTTCTTTTTAAAATTTAGATATGATGTGGAAAAAAAGTCTGTTTTTATATATTGGCATATAATTGTTCCCGTAGATTTTATTAAAAACAGTAACACTTCCTCACTGCCTTACATGAGCAACTTTGTCATAAATTATTAATACATATGTGGTCTATTTATGGATTCCCTATTCTATTCCTTTAGTTTACCCTAATGTTAATATACAAATACATTAGTTATTATAGTTTTATAATATTTTGATGTCCGATAGAATAAATATTTTTATTTCATTTAAATTGGAAGAAAATTTTAAAATTTTTTTCAATCTATTCTTGGTTTTTGCATTACTTGATGTATTCTATAGTCAGCTAAACAATTTGTACACCCAAATGCACACATGCTCATCCATACACAGAAACACAAAGTAATGGAACTATATTGGGAGGTCATATTAAATTAATGTACTAATTTAAGGAGAATTTACATTGTTTCCTCTTTATAATCGAATTGATAGACAAAGTACACTCCTCTGTTAGTTACAACAATTCATTTCTTATCAATGGCTTGTAATTTTTCTGACAGTGTCTTGCCTTTATTTAGGAATTTGATCACTTTGATGTAATTTGTTTTACATTTTGTAAAAATTTACATAATTATTATTATTTTTATTTTATTGCAACTTTTTTTACCTCCATGTCTCAAATAGTCTTGGATTACCTTTTTTTCACTACATACACAGACTATGTACTTGCAACTCCACACTTAGATATGTGCTAATTAGAAATGCATTCATATGTGCACAGAAGGAAAATCGTAGAATGTTTACACTATCACAATAGCCAAAAATGAATACTAATCAATAACCATTGCCATTAGTATGCTTAAATAAGTCATATGTTTTCATAAATGAAAATATCATATCAAAACTAAAGTGAATGAATTTCTGCTAAAAATAACTCCATAGAAAATCTCACAAATATAACACTAAGTGAAAAAACAAAGATACAAATAATTGCGTATGATAGGAGCCCGTGTACCCAATTTCAAAAAAATACACATATAATTATCTTGTTTAAACTAAGAATAGTGGCTCCTACTGGGAAGAAGGAATGAGCAGAGAATGGGAGAGGTCTAAGGTGCATTCTCAAGTTCTGGTAATATGTCACTATTTTCATACAGGTGTGCTCACTTTGTGATGATTTATCTTATGATTTGTAAACTTACTGTACATAAATCTTCCTTTCTGCCAAAAATGTATATTTTTCAAATAACTGGTTACATAAAAACTGTATTGACTATTTACGTCTAGACATTGTATTTGTTGAATGTATATTAAAAATTCTGTTAAAAACCAAGATGAAAACAGGTAAAATACTGCAGAACATTATGAAATTCCTAATTATTTTAATAAGAGATCAAGAATATATAGAATCATTAGGCCAAGATTAAAAATAAATAGATGGAAACTAAAAATTGAGATTAACAAATGGACAAAAGGGTTATATGCTTCAAGGGGTGGCATGGCTTACAATTATAAATCTGGGAGAAATCAGTGTGAGAAAATATTTAAATCCTTTAAGAATTTAAAATTGTATTTGATATACTGTTCATTCAGTATACTATGAATTTATTTTATATTCCTGATTGATTCTGAATGTAATTTCAATTTGCAAATTTGTGTCAATGACATTTTATGTAAAACCTAAATCGTCCACACACATAAGCAATACAATATAAACATTAAATATTAATTTAGACATATTCACTTGAATTTTGAGAAGATGTTGGTCATCAGGACATCGTATATTTTTTGTGCATGTAAATTGTTACTATAATTATGAAAATCACTTGGAATTATTTTATACCCACAAACATTTCATATCCTGTGAAACAGCAATTCCACTCATACATGTAAACTCCATACAACTACTGTCCTGGAGGACAGACATCAAGATGGTGACATAGGTCATTCTTGACTTAATTCCTCCCTTCATGAAGACCAACTATCAATTATTCTTAGACAAGACATGACTGTGAGCATTCTAGAACTTGGGGGTGAGGTAGACGCATACCTCTAGACCACACAATAGAAGGGTAAGAGAAGTTTCTCCTTTCTGACTGAATCTCCCCTCCCCCAGGATGGCACAAAGCTGCACCCAGAGGGCCCCCTCAGCTTAAACTTTTCTTTTTTGTAAAATTAATTAATTATTTTATTTTTTGCAGAGACATTGGTTTATAACCTTATATAAATCTCAGGTCTACATATTAAATATTAATATAAATATAATACTAATATATAAACATATAACATATAAAATATATTGTAATATATTTTAAATTCTGTGTAGTTTACATCGCATTCACCAGCCAAAGAATAATTACAATCAATCACCACATACACGTGCCTAATCCCCCTTTTCACCTTCCTTCCTTACCCCGTCCCCTCTGGTAACCACCAATCCAATCTCTGTCTCTATGTGTTTGTTTGTTGTTGTTTTCCTTTTCTACTTATGAGTGAGATCATATGGTATTTGACTTTCTCCCTCTTACATATTTCAATTAGCATAATACCCTCAAGTTCCATCCAGGTTGTCACAGTTTGCCAGATTTCATCATTTCTTATGACTGAGTAGTATTCCACTGAGTATATATACCACATCTTCTTTCTCCATTCATTCCTTGATGGGCACGTAGGTTGCTTTCACATCTTGGCTATTGTGAATAATGCTGCAGTGAACATAGGGGTGCATGTATATTTATGCCTTCGTGTTTTCAAGTTCTTTGGATAAATACCAGGAAATGGAATAGCTGAATCATATGGTAGATCTATTCTTAATTTTCTGAGGAAACTCCATACTGTTTTCCATGGTGGCTGCACTAGTTTGCACATCCACCAGCAGTGTATGATGGTTCCCTTCTTTCCACATCCTCTCCAATGTTTGTTGTTTCCTGTCTTGTTAATTACAGTCACTCTGAAAGTAATAAGGTGATATCTCTTGTAGTTTTGACTTGAATTTCCATAAAAGTTAATGATGCTTAACATCTTTTCATGTGCCTGTTGGCCATTTGTATATCTTCTTTGGAGAAATGTCTGTTCTGACCTTTTGCCCATTTTTTAATTCAGTTGTTGGGTTTTTTGTTGTTGAGATGAATGTGTTCTTTGTATATTTTGGATATTAACCCCTTATCTGATATATGGTTTGAAAAAATCTTCTCCAAATTGTGAGGTTGTCTTTAGTTTTGCTGATGGTTTCTGATGCGGGGTCAGTGAGCTGAGGAGTCAAAAGAAAGATTTCTTAGACTGTCAAGATCTGGCAGTAGTGCTCTTTTATTTAGAGAATAGTGTGGAATAGCATGGGGACAGGACCCATGGGCAGTCAGAGCTTCTGCTGCTGCCGCTTCTGCTGCCCCCGCTGGCATGGGGACAGGGCCCATGGGCAGGCAGAGCAGCTGCTGCTGCCCCCGCTGGCATGGGGACAGGACCCATGGGCAGGCAGAGCTGGTGTGTGGGGACAGGACCCTCGGGTGGTCAGAGCTCCTGCTGCTGCCACTTCTGCTGCCCCCGCTGGCATGGGGACAGGGCCCATGGGCAGGCAGAGCAGCTGCTGCTGCCCCCGCTGGCATGGGGACAGGACCCATGGGCAGGCAGAGCTGGTGCGTGGGGACAGGACCCACGAATGGTCAGAGCTCCTGCTGCTGCCCTGAGTTGAGGGTTAGGGCTAATTTTATAAGGCATGGGTACATGACTTATTTTTACTGGAAAAAGAAAAGATGATGTAAAAGTCATTAAATGATTTCGGTGCAGATGGGGGTCTGGTTATTGTGCGGTCATATAACTTTAGATACGAATCTGGCCATATAGATCGGCATGTAGGTGAGGATGCCCTGGGCTTCTCTCCCTGGGGAGGTCCTAATTCATACCATAAAAATGTCCACTGGGTCGTATAATTTGGCATGTAGGCCAGGTCACCTTGAGTTTCTCTAGCTGGGGCAGCCTTAATCCACATCAGTTTCCTTTGGTCTGCGGAAGGTTTTTAGTTTGCTGTAGTCCAATTTGTTTATTTTTTCTATTGTTTCCCTTGCACAGTCACATATAGTATTTGAAAAACTGCTGTGAAGACCAATGTTGAAACCATACTGCCTATGTTTTCTTCTAGAAGTTTCATGGTTAGAGACATTTCAGTAGAGTCTTTAATCCATTCTGAGTTGATTTTTTGCATGTTATAATATAATGGCCTACTTTCATTCTTTTGCATACGGGTGTCCAGTTTTCCCAACACCATTTACTGAAAAGAACCTCTTTTCTCCATTTTTTGATCTTGGCTCCCTTGTCAAAAATTAGCCGTCTATATATGTGTGGGTTTATTTCTTGGCTCTTGGTTCTGTTCTATTGATGAGTGTGTCTGTTTTTGTGCCAGTAGATGCTGTGTTGGTTACTATAAGTTTGTAGTATATTTTGAAATCAGGAGTTTGATACCTCTAGCTTTCTTCATTTTTCTCAGGGTGCCTTTCTCTATTCAGGGTCTTTTGTGGTTCCATATATATTTTAGGATTCCTTGTTCTATTTCTGTGAAAAATGTTGTTCGAACTTTGATAGGGATTTCACTGAATCTATAGATTGCTTTAGGAAGGATGGGCATTTTAACTATGTTAATTCTTCTAATCAAAGAGCCCAGAATATCTTTACATTTCTTTGTTTCTTCTTCAATTTATTTCAACAGTTTCATAGTTTTCAGTGCACAGATCTTTCATATCTTTGGTTAAGTTTATTCCTAAATATTTTATTCCTTTATTAAATGGGGTTGTATTCTTAACTTCTCTTTCTGCTACTTCCCCGTTAGTGTGTACACATGAAACTGACTTTTCTACATTGATTTTATATCCGGCAAGTTGACTGTATTCGTTTATTACTTCTAAAAGTTTTTAAAATGGATTATTTTGGGTTTTCTATACACAGAATCATGTTATCTGCAAATAGTGACAATTGCACTTCTTTTCCGATTTGGATCCCTTTTATTTCTTTTTCTTGCCTGATTACTCTGGCTAGGACTTACAATACTATGTTAAATAAGAGTGGTGACAGTCAGGGCTCTTGTCTGGTTCCTGTTGTTAGAGGGATAGCTTTCAATTTTTCTCCATTGAGAATGATATTTGCTGTGGGTTTGCCATATATGGCCGTTATTATGTTGAGATATTTTTCTTCTATACTCATTTTATTTAGAGTTTTTATCATAAATGGATGCTGTATCTTGTCAAATGCTTTCTCTGCATCTACTGAGATGATTGTGTGATTTTTATTATTCATTTTGTTAATGTGGTGGGTCACATTGATTTCTTTGTGGGTTAATTTTTCTTGGTGGGAGAAATAGTGCCCAAGGTGGACATCCAGCTCTGCTATAATTGTGGGTCACTTCTTTGTAGGCCCACTTGACTATTTCCTCACAGAGATCTGAGCATAATATGTGGGGCTTGAATGTTGGAGATTAGACTGTGAGGGAGAAGGTGAGCAGTGCTTACAGCAACCAGCATTCAAATTGTGGCTGACTGAGTTTCTACTCACTGTGGCACCCAAGTGGAAATCTCAACTAGTGGCTTTGGCCATCTGCAAAGACAAGACAGTATATCCTTGTGATCACAAATTTTGGGGTAGTTCTTCTTGATTTTCAACACCAAACAATGGGCATTCCCAGCCTTGGAAGCTGTTCTGCCACTCCATATTGGCAAGAAGAGTAATCTATAGCCCTATCTACTGCTGAGTACCACATCTAGGCCTGCTAAACAGAAAGCCTGACTTTATCTCCTGGAAACCTTCCTTTCTCAGCAGCACTTGAGTGGAGAGGCTGGCCAGTGGATTTTGAAGATGGCAGAGCAAGGATAGAGGCCCCATTTGGCCAGGGAAGTCAACATGCAGTTCTGCCTGAGAGGAGACCACAATCAATGAACCGTGATGACACTGGAGACTGTTCTGCATCCACTTCCATGCAGGAAACCTACTTCATTGTCCCACCTACTGGTGAGTGTATCCTCCCAGTCCTACCAACCAAGAAATATGACCAGAGCACCTGAGAAGCTGCATAGCCCAGCAGCATTCAAATGAAGAATGTGGATATCAGTTCTTCCCAGAATGAGAGCCAGGTTGTTGGCCCTGTCTACTCAATGAACTCTTTGCACAGTATGGTCTGTTTCGAGACCCAGAGCCTTGCCAGTTTTGGTACCTCTTTTTATGCCTTGCAAAAGTAGAAAAACTAATTCATACCCCTGCCTATTGTTGAGGGTAACCTCCAGCCCTTCTCTATCTGGATGACTTATCAGAGCAACTGGGAAGCTTCCTAGCCCAGCAGCACTTGAGCAGAGACACTAAAAAGTGGCTCTTCCCATTTGCAGAGGCATCCAGTGGTCCTGCTGGCCATTGAGCTTGATTTGAATTTCTGCCTGATTTTGTCCAAAATAACAAGTCTTGCCATCCATCAGGCATGTTCTATGATCCCACACTGGCAAATAAGATAATTGCCAGCCCAACTCACTGATTGATACAGTATTCAGCCTGCCTGACCAGGAAACCTAAGCAGAATATCTATGGAGCTGTGTAGCCCATCCTACAGCCTTGATTACTGTGGCACATGAGCAGAGAACTGAGCCAGTAAGTCTGCTTATCCTTATAGCAAAACTGGTGGCCCTGTCTGGACAGGGAACTTAGGGCACAGTTTTGCCAGATTAAGATGCCCCCTAAAGAGTCATGCCATCTGTGGAGCCCATTCTGCCACCCACCCTGCCCAGGCAGTGAAGCTAATTGATAGTGCTTCCTACTGCTGAGTATAGTAGCTAGTCATGCTTGACAAGCAAACCTGACCAGAAAGTCCAGGCAAATGAAGAGTCCATATTGCATGACTCAAATCAATGGAAACAATCAAGACTAAATTATGAAGAAACAAACAAAATAGAAAATCTGAACATCTCAATAACAAGTAACAGGATTGAAGCAACCATCAAAAATCACTGAACAATTAACAGCCCTAGCAGGTTGTGTTTCTAGGAATGTGTCCATTTCCACCAGGTTGTCCACTTCATTGACGTATAGTTTTCCATAGTAATATCTTAAGACACTTTGTATTTTTGTGGTATCAATTGTAATGTCTGCCCTTTCATTATTCTGTTGATTTCAGTCCTCGCTTTTTCTTGGTTATTCTAGCTAGAGGTTTAACAGTTTTGTTTGTCTTTTCAAAGAATCAACTCAGTTTTCTTAATCTTTTCTTTAATTCTTCTCTATTACATTTATTTCTTTTCAAATATTTCTTGTTTCTTTCCTTTTGCTAATTTTGGGCTTAAGTTTTTCCTCTTTGTTTAGTTCATATAGACAAATTTAAGTTATTTATGTTAGGTTATTTGAGATCTTTCTCTTTTCTTGATATGTGTGTTTATAGGTATGACTTCATCTTAAAATTGCTTAGGATTCATTTCATAAGTTGAGATGTGTTTCAATTTTTGTCTCACTACACTTTTTATTTTCACGTTAATTTCTTATTTGATCCATTGGTTGTTCAGCACTGTGTTTTTTAATTTCCATATATTTGTAGATTTTCCAGCTCTCCTCCTGCATTGATTTCTAGTTTCATAACAAAGAGGTCTCTAAAGATACTTGATATAAATTATATATTCTTAAATTTCTTTAGACTTGTTTGTGGCATCGTATATGACTTATTCCAGAAAATGCTCCATGTGTACTTCAGAAGAATTTGTTTTCTGTTTCCGTTACATAGAATGTTCTGTATATGATTGTTAGGTCCATTTGATCTATAGTGTTGATCAAATCTCCTGTTTCTTAATGATTCTCTTTCTAGACAATCTAGCTATTATTGATAGTGGGGTATAAAATCACCAACTATAATTGTCTCACTGATTACTTCTCCCTTTTTTTCTGTATTTGCTTTATATATTTAGGAGTTCCAATGTTGAAAGCATAAATATTTATGTTTGTTATATTTTCTTGAAGGATTGATCTACTTATTGTGGTACAATAACCTTATTTGTCTGCTTTATTTCTTTTTTTAACATTTTTAGCTCTAAAGTCTATTTTAGCTGATGTAAGCTGTGCTACTGCCTTTTTTTTTTATATGAGTTGCAGGACATATCTATCTTATTTTCCTTTGCTCTCACTCTACGTGCATCTTTAAAGTTAAAGTGAGTCTCTTGAAGTCATCACTCAATGGATCCTGTTTCTCTGTGTTGTTCAATCAATTAATTTATTTTGATTGAAAAATTTAATCCATTTATGTTTACTGTAATTATTAACAGGTTGGGGCATAATATTTCCATCTTGTTGTTTGGCTGTTATTAGATCTGTAGTTTCTTGCTTGTTATCTTACTGTCCTTTTTTGTGATTTTTGTAGTAGTATGCCTTGACTCTTTGTCACAATCTTTTGTATAACCACTCCAGGTGTTTTCCTTTGTGTTTACTATGAGGCTTACATAAAACATATTTATAACACTGTATTTTAAGCTGATAACAACTCAACAGTGATAGCATTTAAAAACTTGACACTTTAATTTCCCCACTCACATTTTATACTATTGATATTAAAATGTGCATATATTTTCATATTGTGTATCCAATAACAAATTATTGTAATCAATGTTATGTTTTAATATGTTTGTTTTTAACTTTGAAATAGAGTTGTTAGTGTATAATTTGCCACCACATAAATATAAGAAAATGTGACTTCAACCATATATTTATGCTTAATAGTGAGTTTAATACCTATTTTCATATGGTTTTCCAATGTTAATTCGAATACTTTTATTTCTGCTAGAAGACCTTCCTATTGAATTTCTTCTTTGGCAACCCTAGTGACAATAAATTCCATGAGCTTTTGTTTGTGATGGAAATCTTTTTCTCATCTTCATTTCTGCAGGATAGCTATGCAGAGTATAGTATTCTTGAGCAAGTTTTTTTCTTTCAACATTTTGGATATATCATCGCATTCTCTCCTGCCCTGAAAAGTGTCTGTTGAGAAATCTACCAGTAGTCTTATGGGGGTTTCATTATATAAGACATGACACTTTTCCTTGCTGCTTTCAGAAATATCCTCTTTGTCTTTGAATTTGACGATTTAACTATAATGTGTCCATGTAGCCCTTTTTGGGTTCAACTTATTTGGGCCCATTGAGCCTTATAATCTGGATGTACATTTCTCTCCCCAGGTTTGGGAAGTTTTCAGCCCTTGTTGCTTTAAACATATTTTCTATCCCTTTCACTTTCTCTTCTCCTTCTGGGTTTCCCATGATGTGGATATTGTTTCTCTCTGTAGTATCCCATACATTGAGAAGGCTTTTTTCACTGCTTTCCATTCTTTTTCCTTTTGCTCTTCTGACTGGAAAGTTTTAAAAGCCCTGTCTTCTAGGTCATTGATTTTTTCTTCTGCATGGTTGAGTCAGATATTGAAGCTCTCTATTTAATTCTTCATTTCAGTCATTGTATTCTTCAGTTCTACAATTTCTGCTTTTTTATGATTTCTATTCCTTTTTGGGGTTTCTCATTTGTTCACTATATTGTTTTCTTAATATTGTTTATTTGTCTGTGTGTCCTTGTCTTCGACAAACTTCTGTGAGGGCATTATTCTGAATTCTTTGTCAGACAGTTTATAAATGTGTATTTTTTTCAGAGTCAGTTATTGGAGCTTTTTTAGTATCCTTTTATGATGTCATGTTTGCAGTTATTTTGTGATCTTTGATCCCTTACAATGATATCTGTGCATTTGAGCAGCAGTCTCCACTTCTACACTTTACAGGTTTGTTTTGGCAGAAATAGTCCTTTAAAGTCAGCTCAGCTTGAAGTTCTTCATGGGTCATCTGGTAGCATTTTTGGTCCAGTGGATCTTGCTGTCAGGGCCTATTTTGAGGTGAGGTCAATGCCTAAGGTTTGAGTTGAGAGGATGCTGCTGGCTGGGAGCAATTTGACAGGTCCACTGGCTTGATTCCCTTTCTGAAAGTGGCTGTAGGAAGATCACCATAGTTCCCTGGATTCTCTGGTCAGGCTTCCTTTTGGGGCTGGGCTGGGTATATATTCAGCAGTAAGAAAGACTCTAAATTAGCTACCTTGCTTGGGTGAGAGGTAGTAAACAGGCTCCAAAGCAAGCAAAGCTCATTGTTTGAGGTTCTGAATCAGGCATAACTGTGCACCAGGCAAGGTCCCAAGACTGGCTCTGCAGATGATCATAACCAATAGCCAGGCTCTCTGCTCAAGTGCTACTGTGCCATGCAGTTTCCTGGGTGCTCTGCCAGGCTTCTTGGTTGGAGCTAGTCTGAGGACTGTACACTACATAAAATAGGGCTATGAATTAACTTCTGGTCCTGGGCTAAGTGTCAGAACAGGCTCCCAAGACTTGTCTGTGGTCTGAAATCAGGAAGAACTGCACACCAAATTCCCTGGATAGACAGGGCCACAATTCTGGCTCTTTATTCAGGCAGTACTATAGACTGGGCTCACAGCTTGGGTTCTGATGAGCTACACAGCTTTCTAGGTGCTACACACAGGCTTCTATGTCATGTATGGCCAGGAATATACACTCAGCAGTAATTTGAGCTGTGAATTAGTTTCCATAAATGAATGGTATGGAAGAACAGCCTTCAAGACCCAAAAAGGCTCACCTTTGTGAACCCAAATAAAGCAGTAATGCCAATCAACTTGTTTCATCAGGCAGAGCCACCATCTCTCTCTGCAAAAGTGCAAAGCCACTGGTTAGGATTTATACTTATGCATCACTGTGAGTAGGAACTCAATTTTCCAAGATCCAAGTGCTAATTGATGCATCACTTCCCTTCTCCATCACAAGCTGATATCCAGTGGACAAACCCTGCTGATTGCCTCCATGATCTTCATGAGTTAAGGTTGAGTGGGCCTGCTGATATGAATTCCACAATACTGGGGGAGAATACATGTCTGCTTTGGGCTTTCTTTTTCCTACTGAGTGAATCATATGCCCAGAAGGGTCCTCTCAGTGTGGTGCCATACCAGCCTGGTGTGAGAGACAAAGTGGTTGGAGCATAGACTTTCATCTTACTCTTCTAATGTCATCTTTTTTAGTCTCTGTGGTTCAGGGTGGTGTTTTATCTCCATATTCATGTTCTAGAGTCCTCACAATATTGTGTTCTCTGTGGATAGTTGCAAGTTGGTCTTGTGGAATGACCTAAGGTCAGTAATAACCTTTGTCACAATTTTTATGAAGTCATGTACACCCTTTCTTAGAGACCTTAAAAATGGTGAGTGAAGGAATAAGTTAGAGTTCAGGGAGAAAATAAAAGTGCTTATTCTATCTTGTACTTGCTGGTATATAAAATGCATCAGTACACTCCTATCAAATTAGTAAATATGTTTTACTTTCATTCTCTGCAAAGATAGTATGTGCTATTCTTTAGTTTTGAATTTTTTTTTAAATTTCCTGTACCCCATCTTTTAACTATTTCCTTAGAATGAAAACTTCATCATTGATGAAATGATTGAATGTCAGTTTTGGATGGGATACTCTTTTTGGAATCCAAACACAAAATTTTAAATGGAAAATTAAATCATATTGATGGTAGGCCTCACATTTAATTGCTGATGGAAATATAAGATATGAAATACAAGGATGTATATATACTCCCTTTCTCAAGAAATCCACCATGAGAAAGTTAGAGAATGAGATTATCATGATATAGTTACAGACATACTCACGGGTGCATTGTCTTCAAGGGGAAGGGCATCTAGTCTTGTCGTGGGTCACTAGAGAGAAGAGGAAAAGGGTGTGGAGTAAGCAGATATTAGGAAGCAACACTATGTACAATGAAAAAACTAAGTGTAGACCTTGGAGATGACTCAATTTAAGAGTTATGCAAATATCCTAGGCAAGCTAATAGCATAGAAACTCTCAACTCAACATTTTACATATTCAATCTTTATTTAAAGAAAAAATAGTAACTACAGTGGGCTAAATATATAGAAACATGGTTACTAAGGTACAAAATTCATTTTATTAAAGAAAAATTTATCTCTGATCTCATATTTCCATTTCACTAAAATATAAAAGGAAACAATGCAAACAAGAATGCAACAAAGTCACAAGTTAATTAAAACCTTGTTTCTTATGTTGACTCCCATGGATGACCCCTCCTCTCTGAATTTACACAACTAATTACCTACACAACACGACAAGTGACTTTTTTGTTCTGCATTCAGTATTCTTCATGGTAGATATCATGATGAATACAGTATTCTCTCTATTATAAAATAATTATATTTATATTATCATAGCCAGTTACATTGACATCCCAGATACCGGCCCCGCTCTTTGGCATCCTTAGGTATAATTTTACTACATTTAAAGAAAATACAGATAATTTTATGGAAATACATTTGTTGTATAACCTGTGTCTAGATGTATTAAAAAAAAAACAATTCTCACAAATTTTTAAAATTTTGATGGGAAGAAGCTGGAAGACATTGGTCATCATTTACCTTTATAAGGAACTTGGGTGATTGTAACTAGGATCTCAGAGTGAACAGCACATCATATGACGGATGTATTTACAAAGCAATGGCATGTGAAAACTTTATCAAAAGTTTGGAAATATGCACTTCTTTCCATACTTAGAGAGATGGAGACTATAATTTTCTTCTCAGGAGAAACTAATGATGGAGTTCTTCTAGGTATTGAATATAGAAATACATAAAACACACAGATCAAGCATTTTTTCTATTTTTATGCATAACATTATTTTTAAGCATATTTTTCATCGCCCCCCAAATATCTTTATTCCTAAAGCTGTAGATGATTGGGTTGAGTGTGGGAGTGAGGATGGTATAGAATATGGCCAGGAACTTACCCTGGCCTGGAGTGTGGTATGACTTAGGCCTCATGTATGTGAAAATAAATGGCCCATAGTACATTATAATCACAACCATGTGGAAAAAACAGGTGGAAAACGACTTTTTCTGTGCTTCAAATGATTTGATTCGGAGGACAGTAAGGAGAACTTGGACATAAGAAGCAAAGATTAGGGAAAAAGGGATGAGCAGAAAAATGATGCCACTTACATAAACTCCTCGTTCATAGTGTGTTGTGTCCACACAGGACAATTTCAACATTGCAGGGACTTCACAGAAAAAGTGATCAATAGCTCTTGAGCCACAGAAAGGAAGATGGAGTGTGTAAGCTGTGTGAACTATTGAGTTGACAGTCCCAACAAGCCAGGACCCTGTAGCCATGAGACTGCTGACATAGCCATTCATAAGAATGGGATAGCGCAGTGGGTGACAGATGGCTACATAGCGATCACAGGACATTGCTGCCAGGAGAAGGCACTCACCACCCAAGAGGGTGAGGGATAGAAATATCTGGAAGCCACAACCAGCAAAGGAAATAGTTCTGCTGCCTAATAGAATATTAGTGACCATTTTGGGAACAATATTGGAAATATGCAAGATATCCATATAAGAGAGATGGCTGAGCAGGAAATACATTGGAGTATGAAGCCGTGGGTCCCTGTGGATAAGGAGAATCATGACTGTATTTTCTACTACAGTCATAATTAAAATAATCAATATAAAGGAATAGAAAAGCAGATTTGTTTTGGAAGAAAAGAACAGTCCCATCAAAATGAAGTCGCTACTGTAAGTGTGATTCTCAAGTCCCATCATGAATTTTCCCATTACCTAAAAAAATAAAAATATAAATAAATAAGAGCAAAGGAATAAAAAGTACTGGAAGCCTCAAGCTCATTTCCATATATCTGCATAATAAAAGACAGCTAGTGATGCATAATTTGCCATGAAAGTCTAAGGACTCTCAAGGAGATTTCAAAGTGTGCATGTTCAAGAAGATGGGCATTTATTTGATTGAATCAGGTGATAATATTCATAATATTGAGTGGGCACCAGCTCTATGTAGAGTCACAAACTCTTGATTCCATATTCTTTACTCGAGCCCAGTCTTTTCCCAAATGTCACCTTCTTTAAGAGCTCTACTCCTAAATACACTGTTTATAATCACGGCACTCCCACTAACAACACCACTTTCCTGGCCCTCCTTATTGTGCTCATTTTATCTTTTGCAAAACACTTTTCACATTTCAGCATATTTGATAATCAATTTATGAACTATATTTTTTCTTTACTGTCATCTCACTAATCAAAATTTAATCTTGATGATGGCAGATCGTTATTTGGTTCACTGCAATGAACCAGATGCCTGGAACTGTGGCTGGCAATAATATTTGTGAAATGCAGGAATAAATAAATGGGCCATGAAACTTTATTTTCGCGTGCAATATTTATTTGGATAAAACTTAAAGAAAATGCAATGTATTGTTTCTAAGTCTATCCAAAAATAACAATAATGAAGCACTGTAAAAGAAATTAACTCAATCTATATAGATAATTTAAAATATCACTTATATTTTAAATCTAAAAAAGTAAATATTTAATTCATTCAAAATCAATAGTATAAGAATATTTTTGTCAGTTTTATTAACTTACGGAAATTGAACTACATTTTATTAATTCTTTTCTGAGGAATCATAGATGCTAACAATATCATTTTTACATGGTTAGTGGTTACTTCAATATTTGCTTTATAAGTATTTCTGCAAATTTGGTGTATGTGATCTATCCTTCAATATGAATAAAAGCCAAGAGTTTTTTGGATGTAAGATTCTTTCAAAGAAACTTTTACTGTGTAATTTAAGATTTTGTGTCTTTATATATACACAAAGTATTGGGCCTGCCCAGTGGCATAGCAGTTAAGTTCACGCACTCTGCTTCAGCAGCCCAGGGTTTGCCAGTTCAGATCCCAGGTGTGGACCTACGCACTGCTTATCAAGCCATACTATGACAGGTGTCCCACATACAAAGCAGAGGAAGGTGGGCACGGATGTTAGCTCAGGGCCAACCTTCCTCAGAAAAAAAGGAAGAAAAGTATACATATGCAAAGTGTTTACCACTTGAAAGAAGAAATCAATGATTTCAGTCAGTCACTTCAGTGCAAAAATTAACCTTTGTTCACTTAATTATTTTCTACATGAACATTTTTTAGCCTAAAATGGCCACTTTATAATGGCAACTTAGACTGTGTTAAGAGATTGAAACCGAGTAACATTGTAATAAATCATGTAGACCATTTCATATTAAGAAAATTTAATGTAAATAAAAGAATAGTCCATAATTATGTTTTCTAGGCATATCCCACCCCATTCAAGCAATAACCGCTTCTGAATAAAATGTGTGTGCTAAGATGTACACCCGTCTCAAAAAAAGATTTCATTCATGGATAGGCTGTGTGGGACCCTAAATTGATTTCACCAGGAATCCAACTAGTCTGTACAATTAGTACAAAACTATTTAGTTTTGTTTATTAAACTACTTAGGACTTCATAGGTTTATTCCGCTTAGTGAAAAAACTCTTTTTAGCTGGTTATTATTCAAATGGTCCATTGATTTCACCCCTGCTTGAAACTGTTTTCTAGCTGTAGTCATATTCCAATCATTTCTTCCCTAAAAAAAATTAGTCCTAATGTATCACTTAGTCAATGATTGCACTACACTGAATTCCATTTTATCATTTTCTACCAAAATTTTCAAAACATAACATTATCCATTAATTCCGACTTAAGTAGACTGAAATATATTATTTTGCATCTGTTCCACATCTCTCTTTACACAAATAAAGAATACAGAATTTTTTAAATTGACATTTAACTAGAGATGAAACATTTACTAATATTGATAAGACTACACACTAATAGATTAAACAATTACCGATATGCTCCTATGTTATGTCTTTACAAGAAGTTTTGACTGTAAGACAAATAAAAGAGAAAAAAACATCAAATCACATCGCAATGAAAAATATCTACTTTGAAAAGTATTGGTATGAAAAATCCCAGAGAACATTAAATCTGATGTGTGTACTTATATTTTACACAAATGACAACACCATTCTTATCTTTTGAAGTTTTATAAAACATCTGAAATATAAGTTATCCACTTGATATACGTTCTGTCATAAAAATTTTGAATATCAGACTTAGTGGGTAGGTTAGCAATTGATTCAAAGTAATTGTTTTTTATTGATAATTGACTCAAATGCAATGGAATTTCATGGGAGAGGCAGATGTTAACTGAATTTCCCTAAATATACAGGAAATAATATCATGACATATTTAAAGGAGTTGATAAGGAATATGAGTATAATTGGTGTGTAGGATAGATATTAACTAGCTTAGAAATGAGTGTGCTATGAACTCAATTATATTTAAAAAGTAGCAATATACATTCAAACTTTCCTAATGATTTGAAAAGACATAAGCAAGAAAATAATGCAAATACAGTATTCTGAGCATATTTCATTTTTTGTCCTATCTGTATACAAAACACTGCTCAGACATGAAACTATACCTGAAATGAATTTCTATCAAGTCAGAATGATAACAGCACCTGCTTCAGAGGTATTGTTTGAATATTACATGACACATTAAAGACACATGCACATAAACCCACATGCATACATGTACATGTGTGCGCGTACACACACGCGCACACACACACACAGAAAAGAGCCTAGCACATGGAAAGTACTCAGAAACAGTGCTTATTATTGTTTTCTGATTATTATTATTGTTTCTATTTTTACTCCCTTAGTATATCTATTATTACTATACTACTATTTTTTCAAGTTTTAAGTATGTGTTTAAACTCTTCTATACTAGAGAGACAGAGAGATAGAAAGACATAATGGGAGACAGAAAGAGACAGAGAGAAAGACAGAGCACAACAAAGATCCAGGATATGACAGAATATAAATGAGTGAAGTGCCTTTAATGTGGTGAATCAGAAACATAATTGTACTCGCTTTATGGTAAAATAAAATAGGTGCATAAGGCTCTTTGGTGGAGTAAGCAGCTCAGCATGTTGAATAAGAATGTGTGATTGGGCTTATTACCAATATACATACACAGATGGGTGAGAGAGCAAAGCAATACTCCTTAATCTGAAAGCAATTGGCTGAGTTGCACACAATTCCATTTTATGCTAGCCTTTTGATCTTTTCATTAACTATGTTTTTCCCTTCTGACTTTTAAGGGCACTGCATCATATCCGAAGCATTATTGCACAGTGGTCTTACATCTAGGCTTTGTTGCTACCACTTCAATTTAAGAGAATCCTGTAATTTCTGCCTCAGAGTGACATCAAATTCATCATCCCCAACACTGAACTACTCAAGTAAGTCCCCCAAAATAGTGAATGGTACCACCGTGTCCAGTTGCCCAAGCCAGAAATCAGACAATCTTCCTAATTCTCTTTATCTCAGCTCTTTACCATCCACAAATCACCATGTGATACCTGTTCTATCTATGTCAGTGCTTCTCTTTGGTATTCCCTCTATGGAGGTACGTACCTTGTGTGGCTGTGGCAGCTCTGAAGCATCCCTTCTATCCTCCTCTTTCAAGTGAACAGACTTGTATGGGCTTAGCACCACTTATATGCTTTCACACACTTCTCAGCTCTCCTTGAAGCCAGAGGAATGTGGCCAACTGGCAAAATTTTGAACAAAGAAAATAGAAGAGGATTGGGACTGGAGACAGCCCCTTCTTAATCTTTCAACCTGCTAGTTAGCACCTACATATGAAGATGTGTGGTCCTGCATCCTTCCCTGAAAGAACTCGATAGGGAACAAACTTCAGGGATTCTAGAGAAGGAGGCTGTGAGCCACAGGGTAATGTTTTATTCATCATGACAATGTGGAGTCATTAATGAGACATAACTCATGAAAATTGTTCAAAAAATTGATCTAGAATGGGCAGAAGCAGGAAATTTCTCTGTGATAGGGGGAGAAACTTTCGTCAATATCTCCAGAGTGACTGAGAGGTATAGAGTGATGCCTCAGTCCAGGTAGTCAGAGCAAATTATCTGAAGACTTACAGACAGAAGGGACACAAATGGTTTTGGAGGCAGAAGGAGAAATATGGAGGGCACCTACCACTTTGAAGTTGTGCAGATTATGGCTTCTCAGAGAAAAGACCCACCCTTTGATAAGAAGACATGGGGAACCATGTCGCCAGGGAAAATCCATAGAAGGAAGTGAAGGTAACAGACAGTAATCTATTGTGTAGAGGTAGGTGGGGGCACTGAGAGAGGTCAGGTATTCTTCAGCATGCAATGAAAGAATCCTGCTTTCAAGGAGAGACGAGAGAGTCTCTATCAACATTGACTAAACAAAGTGAGACTAAACTTTTATTGAGCAAAAGAAACTTCCCTCTCTGACTCCTTTTCCATCATTCGCTCTGTACATAACATATTTTATTCACTCTTCAGGGCCTGAGAAAGCGCTGTCTGTCAAAGGTTTTATTTATGACATGCCTCTGACAGTAGATGGAAACTCCAGGGAATGGTGCTTAGTGGACCTCACTTGCTGCAATGTCGGCTCTCCTGGGTGTTTGCAGTCAATGGATGAAGGTAATTATTCTACAGACTGCACATTACAGAGAGACAGATAAAAAAGATAGAATTACATATCTTAGTGATTTTCTTCTTTTCATTTTTGATAGAATTATGAGTCAATTAAATGATCACCAAAAAATCTGCATATGTAAAACAATGTAGCAATAATCATTCCACTAATTTACTTGTTTTCTATGACAGCTAAGCCTTCTGAAGCATTTTTAAATATCAGGAGAGATTTTAAGTGTCTTGCCTTTATTAGCATCTTACAGTAGCTGTTTTCTTTAATCCTCAAAGGCGTGCATGGTTCTCGCTGAGATTAGGTGACATTCCCAAGGTTATCTGGCTTTACCAAAGCTGCAGGTCCTAAAGTTGTGGTCTTAGAACTCATGTTCTAAAGTAAACATAGTTTTCTTCATTAAGTGTTATCTATTTCCCCAACATCCACAGTCCATTCGGAAACATCCTGTTCTTTAGGAAGGGAAAGGATGGCTATGGGTATCCTTCTTATGTGCATTGTGGGGAAGGGGAGTGTCCAGTCCTACCTTTAACACTGACCTGAACTCTACTCGAATGTTTTAGTTGGTTGTTTTAAAGTTAAACATTGTAGAAGTACACTCCCTCTTTGTGAAAAGTATTTGACATTTGCCAAAACGTTGTAGTCTACATTCCCTCACGTCTCTAACAGCCCGTCCACACCCCTAGAAACTGTGTGAAACCTCTAAGGACAGCCCTCAGTATCACTTTCCTGAAGGACCTCTAAATCCTTCTAATTCATTTCTGACTTGAGCTCTTCTTGTTTTCCATTATTTCCATCTCTCATTGTTCAAGTTTCATAGAACTTTAAACCTGCCTGAAATCAATAGGTAATTTAGTAACTGTAAGATGTTGGACAAATGTCTTAAATTAATTTTTCAACCACCTTATGCACTTTAAGTGTACTGTCAGTACAGTGGTATTAAATATGTTCACATTATTGTGCAATCATCAGCAATATTAATGCCCACAACTCTTTCTATATTTTCAATCTGAAGTTCTGTACACATTAAACAATAACTCCACACTCTCCCTTCCCTGAGCCCCTGGAAACCACCATTCTTCCTTCTGTCTCTGTCATTTGAGTACCCTAAGAACCTCAGATAAATGGACCAACTTATTTCACACAACCTATTTCACTTGACATAATTTTAAAATTTCCTTCAGTGTTCATCCATGGTGTAACACGTGTCAGAATTTCATTCCATTTTAAGGCTAATGTTCCATTGTATGCATCTACTACTTTTTACTTATTAATTCACTCCATTTATGGACATTTTCATTGCTTCTACTCCAGGTGTACACTTAAGTATCAATTTACTTGGATTTTGTTTTTGGTGAGGAAGATTGTGCCAATCTTTCTCTACTTTGTATGTGGTCTGCCACCACAGCATGGCCACTAAGCAACAGAGCTTACATCTTACCTGTTGTACATCCTTATGCTGGTTAATTTTGTACCTCAATTATAGTACCTGGTTATTGTTTATTCAAATTTAGTTCTTTTTTTTTTTACCAATTTTATTGAGATATAATTGACATTATAATACTGGGTAAGTTAAGGGGTATCATTTAAAGCATGTACATATTTCCAAATGCTTACTACAACAAAGTTAGTTAACATAGACTCGACCTCACATAATTAACATTTTGTCATTGTTGTTATGGTGCAACTTTCAAACATATAACAGAGTAGTTTTAACTATAGTCATTATCCTGTACATTAGATAGAGGAAATATATTTCAATCAGCTAATCTTCAGGGCTGCTAAAGTTGTTTCATGAAAACAGGAAGGAGACAAGTATGCCCTCTATCACCACTCTTATTTAACATAGTACTGGAGGTCCTGGCCAGGGCAATCAGGCAAGAAAAAGGAATAAAAGGAATCCAAATAGGGAGGGAAGAATTGAAACTCTCACTGTTTGCAGACGACATGATCTTATATATAGAATACCCCAAAGAATCCGTTGGAAAACTCTTAGAATTAATCAACAGCACAGCAAAGTTGCAGGGTATATAATCAATTTGCATAAATCAGCAGCAATCCTATAGTCTAACAACGAACTAAGAGTAAAAGAACTCAAGAACACAATATCATTCACAATAGCAACAAAAAGAATAAAATACCTAGGGTAAATTTAACTAAGGAAGTGAAGGACCTATATAATGAAAATTACAGGGCCTTTCTGAGAGAATTGGATGACGACATAAGGAGATGGAAAGACATTCCATGTACATGGATTGGAAGAACAAACATAGTTAAAATGTCCGTTCTACCTAAAGCAATCTACAGATTCAAGGCAATCCCAATCAGAATCTCAATGACATTCTTTACAGAATTAGAACAAAGAATCCTAAAATTTACACGGGGCAACAAAAGACCCAGAATTGCTAAAGCAATCCTGAGAAAAAAGAACAAAACGGGAGGCATTACAATCCCTGACTTCAAAACTTAGTACAAAGCTACAGTAATCAAAACAGCATAGTACTGGTACAAAAACAGGTGCACAGATTAATGGAACAGAATTGAAAGCCCAGAAATAAAACCACACATCTATGGACAGCTTATCTTCGACAAAGGAGCAGAGTGCATACAATGGAGAAAAGAAAATCTTTTCAACAAATGGTGCTGGGAAAACTGGAAAGCCATATGTAAAAGAATGAAAATTGACCATTCTTTTTCACCATTCACCAAAATAATCTCAAAATGGATCAACGACCTAAAGGTGAGACCTGAAACCATAAGGCTTCTAGAAGAAAACGTAGGCAGTACACTCTTTGACATCAGTATTAAAAGGACCTTTTCAGACACGATGTCTTCTCAGAGAAGGGAAACAATAGAAAGAATAAACAAATGGGACTTCATCAGACTAAAGAGCTTCTTCAAGGCAAATGAAAACAGGATTGAAACAAAAAAACAACACACTAACTGGGAAAAATATTTGCAAGTCATATATCTGGCAAAGGCTTAATATCCATAATATATAAAGAACTCTCACAACTCAACAACAAAAAATCAAACAACCCGATCAAAAAACGTGCTGGAGACATGAACAGATATTTCTCCAAAGAAGATACACGGGTGGCCAATAGGCACATGAAAAGATGCTCCTCATAGCTGATCATCATGGAAATGCAAATAAAAACTACACTGAGATATCACCTTACACCCATTAGAATGACAATAATATCTAAATCTAATAGTAACAAATGTTGGAGAGGTTGTGGAGAGAATGGAACCCTCATACACTGCTGGTGGGAATGCAAACTAGTGCAGCCACTATGGAAAACAGTATGGAGATTCCTCAAAAAATTAAAAATAGAACTACCACACGATTCAGCCATTCCACTACTGGGTATCTATCCAAAGAGCTTGAAGTCAGCAATTCCAAAAGTCCTATGCACCCCAATGTTCATTGCAGCATTATTTACAATAGCCAAGAGATGGAAGCAGCCTAAGCGCCCAGCAACAGAAGAATGGATAAAGAAGTTGTGGTATATATATATATATATATATATATATATATATATATACACAATGGAATACTACTCAGCTGCAAAACAGAACAAAATCATTCCATTTGCAACAACATGGATGGACCTTGAGGGAATTATGTTAAGTGAAATAAGCTAGTTAGAGAAGGATAATCTCTGTATGACTCAACTCATATGAGGAATTTAAAAATGTGGGCAAAGAGAACAGATTAGTGGCTACCAGGGGAAAGGTGGGGTGGGGGGTGGGCACAAAGGGTGAAGTGGTGCACCTACAACATGAATGACAAACATTAATGAACAACTGAAATCACACAAGATTGTAACCTATCATTAACTCAATTAAAAAACATAAAAGCAAAACCAAAATTTTTAAAAATAGAATGTAACTGTGTGGTTTTGGTATTGTTTATGTATATATTATTTTTAAATTTCCCTAAGAGTTTCAGAGCTTACTACAAAATAATTGGCTCACTTGTTTTTTATTTTCTTTGCAAGGAGTTCACTCATAAAGGTTATTGCACATTTCCTCCAATTTGTAATGAATATACCATTCTTACAGGGAAAAGTGGAATGAAGAATTGTGTCCATAATGATGAAGACCAAAGAGAAAAATAACAATAAGTATGCTTTTCAAATATCCAAGTAATAGGACCACAACTATTTTAGATTTAAAACTTAAGTGAACACATAGCATAAATTTTCCTTGAAAATTAATCTATATTAACATAGACCAAAACTAGATAGTAAATCAATTATATTAGAATGTTAATCTTTGCATCACTTCATGAAACTAAATAATCTACATTATCATTTTAGCAAATGGAGACAGTTCAACTCAAGAAAAAATATTTTTCTTTTAATAATCTTTATTTCATAGAACCACTTTAAATTTAGAGAAAAACTGAGAAAAGATTACAAAGAATTCCCATATACACTTCACCCAAGTTTCTTTATTATTACTATCTTACATTTGTGGGTAGGTTTGCTACAATTGATAAACCAATGTTAATATTTTCTTATTAGCAAAAGTCCATCCTTTATTCTGATTTCCTTAGTTGTTAATAGATGTCCTTTTGCTGCTCCAGGATCCCATCTATGTTCCTTCATTATTGTTGGTTGTAGTGTCTCCTTAGTCTCCTTTTGGCTATGACTATTGCTCAAATTTCTCTGGTTTTTATGGTTTGGATGTTGTTGAGTGTTGGTAAGATATTTTGTGATGTGCTCTTTTATTACAATTTGTCTGATGTTTTTTAATCATTATTAGACTGTTTTTGGGGGAGGAAGGCCACATGGAAAGTGTCATTCTCTCTACATAGTTTCAAGGGTATCAGCATGATTTACCACTGTTGATGTTGACCTTGAGCATAAGATAAAGCAGCATCTTGTAAGATTTCCCCACTGTAAAGTTCCTCCATTTCCCTCCTCTTTTTCCATACTGTATTCTTTGGGATGAAATCACTACTTACAGGCCAAGTTTAAGGAATGAGGATTTATACTTCTCTTGATTGTGTGTGAAGTATACAAATATTATTTGCGATTGTTCAGCATGAGATTTTTTTCCTTCCCCCTCCCATTTATTTTCTTATTAAGGCAAATATAGATATATATGGTAGAACTCACAGCTATTTATTTTATTCTTTGGATTACATTCCAATTCTATTTTGTTTGGGTTTTTTTTGTTCTAACCTTGACCATTGGGAAATCTTTTTAGTTGACCACTCTGTCACTTTGACATGTCACCAAATGATAGTTTTTGAACAATTTCTTAATTTCTGAAATTACAAGGTCCTCCAAGTTTATCTGAATATTTCCAGACCCAATCATAGAATCAGCTATTTCTTCTAGGATCTATGGTTTCTTTCATTAAACCATGGTGGTAGAAAACAAGATCTAGGCACTGGGTGTGCTTGTTGACACTGTGGGGTGTCATGGCTTCTCAACTGACAGAGGAAGAGAATAAATATTTTCATGCCATCAGGTGTCTGTAAACTCATCTACAAATGTTTTCATATGTAACAATGTGTGCATATATTCTGCAAAAAAATAGTTTGTAAGGATTAGATTACTATCCAGCTCTAATTTATTGCCATGTGGATCATTCTAGCCTATTCCCCTTGCTTATCTGTAAAATTCCAGAGTAACATGAGGAAACATAGCTCCAACATCTGCCATCCATTCGCTCTATTGTTCACTTCCAGCATTGATGTAGAGGAGGATCAGAATTGTTAACCTGTAACTGTAGGACACAACTTTATTACTAGAGTATAGTATAAATGCTCAGGTTTTTTTGCCTTTAACCTTACAGATTCCACTCATTTCCAAAGTTACCTGGGTCAGCACCTTACTCTCCATGACATTCAGTAAAGTTATTTCATAAATTTGTAATTCAGTTAGATACTCTTGTCACAGTTTACATTTCTTCTTGTATATACTGACATCTTAAATGACATTTAAAATTCGCATGCACTAAGGTTCACTTTGATCTTTAAAGTTCTGTGGATTTTTGATAAGTGCATAGTGTCTTGTAGCCAGCATTGCAATAAGAGAAGATCTTTTCAGAAAACTAGTTTTGATTTTGTAGATTATTTTCAATTGCTTTTACATATTCAATGTTATTGATTCTCCTCTATTATTTATTTATTTTGTTCTCCTTGTTTTAGAGTTATTGTTTTCACTATATAATACATTATTATTAACTACAGTCACTGTGCTATACGTTACATACACAGAGATTATTTACCTTTTCAATGTAAATTTGAATCATTTGATGAACTTCTCCCTCTTTCCCCAACTTTCAGCTAATAGTAACCACCACTCTACCCTCAGTTTCCATGCATTTGATTTTGTAATATATCACATATAAGTGATATCATACCTTATTTGTCTCACTTATTTTACTTTGCATAATATTCAAAGTTAATCTATATTTATATATCACATTTTTCTCATCAGTTGATCTGTTACGAATACAGTTGGATTTCAGCCATATCTTGCAACTGGGAATAATACTGTAGTGAAGATGGGTGTGCAGATTGCCTTTGAGATCCTCTTTTCATTTCCTTTAGATATTTACCCCAAAGTTTGATTTCTGGATCACATGGTAGTTCTAGTTTTAATTTTTGAGGAAGTTCCATATTGTTTTCCATAGTGGCTGTACCAATTTACATGTCCATTAGCAGTTCACAAAATTTTCTTTTCTCCGTATCTTCACCAATACTTCTCTCTTGTCTTTTTGATGACAGCCATTCTAACAAGTGTGGGGTGATATCTCATTGTGTTCTTGATTTGATTTTCCCTGAGGATCAGTGATGTCAGAACCTTCTTAGATAACTATGGCGATTTGTATATCTTCTTTAGAAAAATGACTCCTCAGTTACTCTGTCCATTTTAATGGAATTTTTTTACTATCGAATTTTACGAGTTCTTTATATGTTTTGATATTGATTCGCAAAATATTTTATTCCTTTTATTGGTGTTCTTTTAATTTTGATTATTTCTTTTGCTGTGCAGAAGCTTTTTAGTTTGGTGTAGTCTCTCATTCATTTGTCCTTTATTGCTTATGATTTTGGTGTCATATACAAAAAAAGTTCATTGACAAGACCAAGATAAAGGAATATCTTCCATAGGTTTTCATCCAGTAGTTTTGTGTTATCAGGTTGTATTTTAACTCTTTAATCCATTTTGAGTTAATTTTTGTAAAGGGTATAAGATAAGGATCCAATTTTATTCTTATGTATGTGGTTATCCAGTTCTCCCAACACCTTTATTTAGAAAGACTATCCTTTCCCAATTGCATATTCTTGGCTCCCTTGTCAAATGTTAGTTGATTGCATGTGCTGGTGTTTACTTTTACACTCGCCAATCTATTCCATTGGTCTAAGTGCATATTTTTGTTCTAGTACTATAGTGGATGTTGGAGCATTGTTTGAAAACATAAAGTGCGATGCCTCCAGTTTTGTTCTTTTTTTCTCGAGATTGCTTTATCTATTCAGGGTAATGTTTGTTGTTCCATACAAATTTTGTTTGTTTTTCTATTTCAGTAAAATTACCAACAGCATTTTGATAGAAATTGCATAGAATCTAGAGGGTCTTTAGGTAGTATGGACTTTAACAATATTCATTCTTCTAATCCATGTACAGGGTATATTTTTCCATGTGATATTACTTTCTCAATTTCTTTCACAAAGTACTGTTTTCAATGTAGGGATAATATCTCCTTTTTAAATTTATTTAGAAACATTTTATGTTTTGATGCTATTGTGTATGGGATTGTTTCCTCTACTTTTCAGATGTTTCATTGTTGTGTTGATTTTATACCCTGCAATTTTACTGAATTTGTTGATTATTTCCTATGATTTTTTTGTTGAGTCTTTAGGGTTTTCTACATAACATCATAACATCTGAAAATTACAACAATTTTACTTCTTCCTTTCCAAACTGAGCACCTTTATTTTTTTTTTGTCTAGCCTAGATGCTCCAGTTAGCACTTCAGTGCTATGTTGAATAAGAGCAGAGAGAGTGGGCATGCTTGTTTTGTTACTGATTTTAGAGGAAAAGCTTTGAACTTTTCACAATGGAGTACAAAGTTAGCTGTGAATTTGTTGTCTATGGCCTTTATTATGTTGAGGTGCTTTTCTTCTATATCAACATTATTGAGAGTTTTTATTATGTGAGGATGTGGTATATTTTTAAATGCTTTACTTCCATCTTTTGAGATGATTATATGATTTTTATCTTTACTCTATGAATGTGAAGTATCACATGTATTGATTTACATATGTTGAGCAATCCTTGATTCTCAGCCATAAATCCCACTGATCATAACGTAGGATGATTTTAATGTGCTGTTGAATTTAGTTTGCCAATATTTTGTTGAAAATGTTTACATCTATTATTCATCAGGGATAGTGGTCTGTAATTTTATTCTCCTGTAGTGTCCTTATCTGAATTTACTGTCGAGGTAATGCTGGCCTGGTAACATGATTTTGGGAGTGTTCTCTCCTCTTCACAATTTTGAAAGTTTTTGAGAAGCATTGGTGTTAACATTTAAATGTTTGGTATAATTCACCAGTGAAACCATCTGGTCCTGGGATTTTATGTATTGGAAGGTTTTTGATTACTGATTAAATCTCCATAAGTATTGGTTTGCTCATATTTTCTACTTTTTCATGATTCAGTTTGTGTAGATTGCATATTTTTAGGAATTTATATATTTTGCCCAAGCTATCCGGTTTTTTGACATGTAAATGCCATAGTACTCTTTTATGATTCTTTGTACTTTTGTTGTATCAATTTTAATATCTCCCCTTTTTTCTGATTTTATTATTTACATCTTCTCTCTTACTCTCTGAATTTGTCTAGCTAAAGGTTTGTCAGTTTAGTTTACTTTTTCAAAAAAAGTTCATAGTTTAATTGATGCTCTCTATTGTCTGTGTAGCTTCTTTTTCATTTATTTCCTCTCAATCTTTGTGTTTTTCTTCCTTCTCCTAACTTTTCACTTGCTATTTCTTTTTTTTTTCCGAGTTCTTTAAGGTTTAAATTTACATTGTCTTTTGAATCTTTCTTTTTTCTTAATGTACGCATTTATTGCTATAAAATTCCCTCGTTATTTTTGGCTACATTTTATAAGTTGTTATATTTTATGTTTCCATTTTTATTTGTATGAAGATTTTTAAAATTTCTATATTGATTTCCTTTTTGACTCATTTGTTGTTCAGAAATATGCTATTTTCCACATATTTGTGGATTTCAAGGTTTCTCCTTGTAATTCACTTCCAATGTTACACAGTTTTTGTAGGAAAAGATTCTTGATCTAATTTCAACCGTTTTTTAATATGTCAAGAATTCTTTTGTGGCCTAATATATGATCTACTCTGAAGAATATTGCATGTGTACTTGAGAAGATTATGTATTCTGCTGATTTCTGGTGGAAGGACTGTAAATACCCGTTAGGTCCACCTTTTAAAATGTGTAGTTGAAATCCAACGTTTATCTTACTGATTTTTAATTTTTTTCCTGGATGATGTCTCCATTGTTGAAAGTGGAGTTTGAATTCACTTACAATTATTATATCAGTGTGTGTGTGTTCCTTAAGATCTGTTAGCATCTGCTTTATTTATATTTAGGTGCCCCAGTGTTGGGTGTATGAATTCACATTTTATCTCCTCTCTCAAGAAAGGAATCATACTTTTAAAAATTTTTTATAATGCGTTCTTAGATTTGTAAAGAATCTAAGCTGACTTCATAGCAAACTATATAGTTCACAAGTATATATATAAACCTTCAAATAACAGTTTATCATTTCATTTGCAGTAAAGATTACCTGTAACACATTATTCCCAATTCCTCTTTCCTACCTTTTCTGATTTTCTAAGAACGTTTTAATTTTTTCCTTGGTTTTGAGAGATAAAGAACTGGGTGTAGAAATCCAGTTTTCCTTTTTTAATTTTGTCACTTTATTTCACTTCCTTCTTTTCTGACTTGCATGGTTTCAGATAAATAAGTCTGCTATAATTTTGATCCCTGTTCTTCTAATGATAAGTTATTTTTTCATCTGACTTCTTTCAAAATTTTTCTTTGTATTTGGTTCTATATCATTTGGATGTGATATGCATAGATGACTTTTTGGTTAATTATACTTCTTTCTGCTCTCTGAGCTTCCTGATTCTGTGGTATAGTTTGTTATTAATTTTGAAAGATATTGGCCACTTGTTTTCAAGGATTTCTTCTGCTGTAATCTCTCATTTTTCTCCAGGTATTGCAATTATGCATATGCTTTATCGTTTGTCATCATCCCACAGTTCTTGTTTTTTTCTTGTGTTTTTAAAATTTTGTTCGTTTTTGCTTTAATGACTCTTTTTTTTATTTTGTCCTTTTTCTCACAAAAGCACCCCAGTACATAGTTGTATATTCTTCATTGTGGGTCCGTCCAGCTGTGGCATGCGGGATGCCACCTCAGCGTGGTTTGCAGTCCCATGTCCGCACCCAGGACCCAAACCAATGAAACACTGGGCCACCTGCAGTGGAGTGTGGAAAATTAACCACTTGGACACGGGGCCAGCCCCCCCTTTTTCTTTATATTTTGGAAAAAATTTTGACATATCTTAAAGCTCATTTATTTTTTTCTCAACCATGTTATGTCTACTGATGTGCCCCCTCAAATGATCTCTTTATTTCTGTTATACTTTGTTTTAAAGATTGGCACCTGAGCTAACATCTGTTGCCAATCTTCTTCTTTTTCTTTCTCCACAAAGCCCTCTAGTACATAGTTGTATATATCCTAGTTGTAGGTCCTCCTGGCTGTGCTAGGTGGGATGCTGCCTCAGCATGGCTTGATGAGTGGTGTCATGTCCACACTTGGGATCCAAACCGGTGAAACCCCAGGCCACCAAAGTGAAGCTTGCAAACTTAACCACTTGGCCATGGGGCCGGCCTCTCTATTACAATATTTTTAATTTGAAACTATATTTTCAGATTTTGTATTTCATGTTGATTCTTTCTTGCAATATGTATCCCTTTGCTTACAATTAATCATATGTTCTTGCATTTCATATGGTCTCTCTATTGGAGATATTAATCACAGATGTTCTACATTCCTTATGTGATAATTCCAAAATCTTTTCATATCTGAATCTACTTTTAGTGCTTGCTTTTTCTCTTCACACTATGCGTTTTCTTTCCTTTTGGCATGTTTTGTAACTTTTTGTCAAAGGCAGACATGATATTTTGGATAGTAGGACATGAGTTTAAAGGGCTTCATTGTGAGGTTTTATGGTAATGCATTTAGCATTTGAACTCTGTCTACAGTTTCCTGTAGCTTACATAGCCAAGCACTTCACATTGCCCTGGTACCCAGGTTTTTGTCTTCCCAAGTCTTTGGTATTCCTCAAGAACTCTCCTTAGATATAGTCTATATCATGTAAGTGTTTCTGCTGTAATCCACTGTTATTATACTAAAGCCCTGTTGACATTGTGGCAAAGCATGTATGTGGAATTTCCTCCTACAATCTTGTGAGTAAATTTCAGTCTTTTACAGGACCTGTGTCCTTGAGATGTGGCCTTCACAGATGTTTCATAGCTCTCCTCGTCCTCAGGTGAGAGAGGAAGACCAGGGTAGATGGAGATGGGAAAACCCTTCCCTGAGCTCAGTCAAAGCTCTGGTAAGTGCTGTCCTCCGCAGCAGTGGCCTTGTTGTGGAGAAGGCTCTGTGTTCGTTCTCAGTGGTCATTCTTTCCCTGCACAGCCAGGAGGGAACATTCATCTCTTTATCTTGCAAACCTGGTGTGAATCCCACTCCCATGTCCCTGTGAAGTGTGGCTGCCCCACCACCCACACTCCTGCCATGCAAAGACTGTGGTCTCCGGAAGGTTTCCACTTCAAAGCTGGAAACAATTCATCCTCACTAATTTGCCAAATTATTTTTAAGTGTTCCTCCCAATTAAGGCTCCAGGAATTTCTGCTCCAGTTGAACAGGTCACAGATCTGATGTTCTCTATTTAACTTTCTCTTCAGACACAGGTTTAGAGTGTGACCTGAGACCTGAATCCTCTGACGGTTGAAAGTAAAGACAGTAATTTTTATTGTGTTCCACACTGTTCCTCTAGTAATCACAAGCCTGATCACTTCCAAGCTCTTTCCATCCGGGAGTTAATAAGAGACGTTCTTTTCAATTTTTAATGTTGTTTTCAAATAATTTAGTATTAAACAACTAGCTAATAATATTATCAGTGTTTTTAAATTAAAATTCACTAACCTTTTTCATTACAGGCCAGTTGACATGCAGTGTTCCCTGTAGTGGATATTGCACATACATGTGAGATATTTGTAGCTATTTCTTCAGGGTTATGTGGGACAGTGAGGTAGTCAGTGCCCTGTTTACCAAGGGGACCAGAGCTGCAGACTGGTGTTCTCTTTGAGGACTGCATGTGGGAGAGTGAATTGGCCTTGGACTATTAAAGTAATAATTTCCAGGTATGTAACCTTCCTTGTTCAGGATGGCTTGTGCTGTTATTGAAACAAAGAAGAAATGAATCCACAAGCCTCATTTTTGTTCATATGAGTAAATTTGAGTATTTTTCTTAGGAAATCTATGCTTTGTTGAGATGCCTAATATATGCTTCTTTCACTTTGTGCATATAATGAAAAACCTCAAAGAAAGCAATCAATTTAAAGCCTTCTATGTACCTATCAATATTATTGTGTTCTATTGAGTCATAATAAGCAGTTTAGTCCAATGGGAGCTGGAATCTAACTAATTTTATGCAGCACGGTCTATTCTGTTGCCTACATTGATCACCTGGTTTCATTTTATTTTCTAATAAGTGCAGTGTCCAAACTCCAGGGTTGAGCATAACAACCAGTTTTCTGTAGGAATTATATATTAAGGATTAAAATTAGGCAAGAATTTATCCACAAAGTTGAAAGACTTTCCTGAAAGGCTTTTTAGAAAACTGAAGGAAATGAGGGTTGTTACATATCTGTAAACAAATCATCTTGATGATATATGAACAACCATTTAATGATAAATATGTGCATTTATTCTGTAAATATATACTAAACATTTTAGTAGGCTATTGTGTTGGGTGATTTTAATTTTCTTTATGGCCATGAGGTAAAATGGGTACATTTTTCAGGTTGCTGTGGAGGAAACCTGCCTCCAAAAAAATAGTTTCTCACTGGTTGTTAACATTTTGGATAACTTTATACATTTATCGTTTCATGTTTTCTAAACTGTAACACCATGAATTAAATAAATATCAAAAATATTAAATCAAGTCTATCAAACTATGTGGACCGTTTATGACTTAGGCAACTCAATTACATTTATTTATATACCTATCTATCTATCTATTTATTTATTTATTATTGCAGAAATATTAGTTTATAACATTATACAAATTCCGGATGTAGATCATAATACTGATTTGTATTATGTATACAGAATATAGATTTCTGTGTAGATTACATCATGTTCACAGCCCCAAGACTAATTACAATCCATCACTGTTCACATGTGCCTAATCAATTCTTTCACCCTCCTCTTTCCCCTTTTCCCCTCTAGTAACTACCAACCCAATCTTGCTCTCCACGTGTTTGTATCTTGTTTTTTATTCTATTTATGAGTGACATCATATGGTTTTACACTTTCTCCTTCTGACTTACTTCACTTAGCATAATACTCTCAGGGTCCATCAAAGTTGTCACAAATGGACAGATTTCTTACTTTTTATGGCTGAGTAGCATTCCATTGTGTATATATTCCACATCTTCTTTATCCTTTCTTCCCTTGAGGGGAACCTAGGGTGCTTCCAAGTCTTGACTATTGTGAATAATGCTGAAATGAACATAGGGCTGCATTTATCTTTATAGATTTGTGTTTTCATGTTCTTTGGATAAATACTCAGTAGTGAAAATGCTAGATTGTATGGTAGTTCTATTCTTCATTTTTTGAGGAATCTCCACACTGTTTTCCATAGTGGCTGCACCAGTTTGCACTCCCATTGTCAGTATATGAGGGTTCCCTTCTCTCCACATCCTCTCCAACACTTGTTTCTTGTCATGTTAATTCTAGCCATTCTGACAGGTATGCAGTGGTATCTCATTGTAGTTTTGATTTGCATTTCCCTGATAATTAGTGATGTTGAGCATCTTTTCATATGTCTGTTGCCCATCTGTATATCTTCTCTAGATAAATGTCTGTTTAGATATTTTCCCATTTTTTAATGGGATTGTTAGGCTTTTCTGTTGTTGGGATGTAGCAGTTATTTATATATTTTTCATATTAACTACCTATCAGATATATGGTTTGAAAATATCTTCTCCCAATTATTAGGTTGTCTTTTCATTTTTGTAATGATTTCCTTTACTGTGCAGAAGCTTTTAGTTTGATGTAGTCCCGTTTGTTTATTTATTTTTCTATTGTTTCCCTTGCCCAGTCAGAAATGGTAGTTGAAAACATGCTGTTAAGAGTGATGCTGAGGAGTGTACTGCCTGTGTTTCTTCTAGAAGTTTCATGGTTTCAAGTCTTACATTCAAATCTTTGATTGATTTTGTGTTAATTTTTGTGTATGGTGTAAGATGATGGTCTACTTGCACTCTTTTGCATATTCCTCTCAAGTTGTCCCAGCACAATTTATTGAAGAGAACTTCCTTTCTCCATTGTATGTTCTTGGCTGCCTTGTTGAAAATTAGTGGCGAATAGATGTGTGAGTTCATTTGTGGACCCTGATTCTGTTCCATTTATCTGTGTGTCTGTGTTTCTGCCAATACCATGCTGTTTGGTTACTATGGCTTTGTAACGCATTTTGAAATCAGGGAGTGTGATACGACCAGCTTTGTTATTTTTCTCAGGATGACTTTGGCTATTCAGGGTCTTTTGTTGTTCCATATACAATTTAGATTTCTTTGTTCTATTTCTGTGAAAAGTGTCATTGAAACTTTGATAAGGATTGCATTGAATCTATAGATTACTTTAGTAAGTATGGACATTTTAATGAGGTTAATTATTCTGATCCATGAGCATGGGATATCTTCTTAAATTTCTTTCAACAATATTTTATGCATTTCAGTGTACCTGTCTTTCACCTCTTTGGTTATATTTCTTCCTAGTATTTTGTTCTTTTGGTTGCAGTTGTAAATGTGATTGTATTCTGATTTCTCTTTCTGCTACTTTGCTGTTAGTGTATAGAAACAGAACAAATTTTTGTATGTTGATTTTGTATCCTGCAAGTTTACTGTGTTCATGTCTTATTTCTAAAAGGTTTTTGGTGGATTTTTTAGGATTTTATCTATATAAAATCATGTCACCTGTAATTAGTGACAGTTTCACTTCTTTATTTCTGATTTGTATTTGTTTTTCTTGACTGATTACTCTTGCTGGGACTTTCCATACTATATCAAATAAGAGTAGTGAAAGTGGGCATCCTTGTCTGGTTAATGTTCTTAGAGAGATAGCTTTCAGTTTTTCTCCATTGGGAATATTACCTGTGGGTTTGTTATATATTGCCGTTATTATATTGAGGGCTTTGATCCTATATCCAGTATATTCAGAGTTTCTATCTTAAATGGGTTCTGTATCTTGTCAAATGCTTTATCTGCATCTATTGAGAACATCATGTGATTTTTATTCTTCATTTTGTTAGTGTGGTGTATCACATTGATTGATTTACAGATGTTGAAACATCCTTGCATTCTTGGAGTAGGTCCAATTTGATCATGCTATAAGATCTTTCTAATGTAGTGTTTGCTAGTATTTTGTTCAGAATTTCTGCATCAATATTCGTCAGTGATGTTGGCCTGTGCTTTTATTTTTTGTGTGCTGCCTTTGTCTGGTTTTGATTTCAGGGTAATGTTGGCCTCATAGAATGAGTGAGGGAGCTTCCCCTCCTCTTCGACTCTTTGGAAGAGTTTGAGAAGCGTAGGTATTGAGTCTCCTTTGAATGTTTGGTAGAATTTACCAGGGAAGCCATCTGTTCCTAGATTTTTATTTTGGGGGAGATTTTTGATTACAGTTTTGATCTTCTTATCGGTGATTGGTATATTCAACTTGTCTATTTATTCTTGATTCAGCTTTCAAAGGTTGTATAATTCTAAGAATTTACCCATTTCTTCTAGATATCCAATTTTTTGGTGTACAGCTTTTCATAGTATTCTTTTCTAATATTTTGTATTTCTCAGGTACCCATTGCATTTTCTCCTCTTTAATTTCTGACTTTATTTGAGCCAACTCTCTTTTTTCTTGGTGAGTCTAGCTAAAGGTTCTTCAATTTTGTTTTCTGTTTTCTAAGAACCACCACTTAGTTTCATTGATTTTTTTCTATTGCTTTGTAAGTTTCCATTTAATTTAGTTCTTCTCTGAGTTTTATTATTTCCTTCCTTCTACTGATTTTGGTCTTTTTGTCCCTTATTTGCCAGTTCGTTAGGCACAACTTTAGATTGTTTTTTGATTTTTTTTGTTTGTTGAGGTAGGGATGTACTGCTATAAAAATCTCCTCTTAGAACCACTTCTGCTCTATCTCATAAATTTCTGCATGTTCTATTTTCATTTTCCTTTGTCTCAAGCTACGTTTTGATTTCTTCATTGAACCAATCGTTGTTCAGTAGCATTCGAATCTATGCATGTTTCTCTCATATATAATATTCTGCTCAAAGCTTGGTATATTACCAATGTTTCCAATTGTCTCCTGTTATAAGGAGAACAGATTCTTATTGAACTTATACAAATAACTATATTGCCATGAAAATAACAACACTCACAACTGGCACTTTTCCAATTTTGTAGTGATTAGGTACAGGCAAAAAGATAAATGTTTTAATTCTGCTCACAAAGGTATAATTTACCAAATTTTTATAAGTCATAAGTTAGCTTAAGAGAAAAGACAAAAAAAATTTTCTATAACCTGAAGAAGTGAAACATTAAAAAATCAGCAATATTTCAAATGAAGAGTCTTAAAAATTATAATCAGTCTCATCAGTTCATTTAGCCCAATGTAATCAAATCTTTATCTTGATCTTCTATTAGCAGTTTCATGCAGTCATCAGTTTTTCCATTAGAGTTCTCCAGCTTCTTACACAGTTCAGTTTGATGATCTAAAAGTTTGTCAGAATTCTGTATTCTAGATGAAGTGTTAGAGTCCTTTCCATCATTCTCTCTGATGATGAGGCATATTTGAAAAAAAAAAGAGTAACACAAAACTGTGTGTAAATGACAAAAGCCTTCAAGATGGAAATTGTCAAAGAAATTTGGTTATTTGGTGAAATAGTATTTTAAGATAGCAACTAGAATTGTGACTGACAACTAGGATATATCAGAATTTTAGGAACGTTATATAATTTTTGAAACACATGTTAATAACATTTCCACACACAATATCATAGGTCCCCATGGAACAATTCTTAGTTATCCATTTACCCTAAGTGACATTGAAATGCTTTCAGGTTAACAGAGAAAATTAAATCACTGTAAGAAAAATTTTAGCAGCTGTGATTAAAGACCTGACAAAAACAGCACAGGAAATTTATTTAGATAAAACATAAAATCCCTACTCTTCTATTAAACTACTCACAGAAAAAACTGTATAATATCTTTATCAAGAGAAGACTTAAAGTTTAATAAAATTACCTTTTTATGAGAGAGAAAAACAAATTCTAGCTTTGCTCCACTCTACTTTTGCCCATTTACTTAACTAAATTCATTTTAATTTAGCCAATCTGATCAAATTCTTTCCACCAAGTATTTTTCCTATAATCTTCTATAACCTTCTTTTTACACTCAGAATTTGTCCCATGTCTTCTTTCCTTTTATTAGAAGAAGTTTGTCTTTCTCAACAAAACAAACAAAAATATATTCATTCTTTATAACTTCTTTACTGAAAGCATACATCCCACTTTTCTTGAATAAGAATATATCTTCTTTGTTAACTTTAATAGCTTTAATCACATATAATAATTTGAATTCTTAACCATTGCAGACCTCACCTTTTAATGAAATCTAAGAAATAAGCAATTATAAACTGCATTTTATGTCAGCATTCTGTGGCTTGGCAAATTTATAAGTACTTTTGTAATTTCTAGAAATATGCAACTTTATAGTACAATCTTTTATTAAAATACAAGACATGGTTACTAATAGATCCAAACATCTTTTATTTTGACTGTAATAAGAAGCCAAATGTAGATAAACCTATATTTAGTAATTAATGTCTAGTATTTTATCTTATTTAGAGATGACCTGGACATTCAATGAATTTTCCATCAGTTAGTTTAACACAGTGAAACTTCAAAGTTTTGGAGTGACATCAGCATCTTGGTGGAGTGAATTTTTCCCTTTGTCTTTCCCTTCTAATTTACAGCTAAACAGATGTTTGTTAACCAACAGAGGATTTCTTACATAGCACAAAAAGGTGAGTGAGTATCCATTAGCCATAAATCTCAGGTTTACTGGACTGGATCCCCAGGAAGCAGTGAAACTATGGGAGCAGAACTTTCCCCCTCCAAAATGGGAGCAATGCAGGTCACAGGTCCTCACACAGTCCAGAAAACCTGTGAGAGGAGGTGATGGCAACCTGGCTCACATGCAAATGCTTTCAGAATGGCAGCCCACCCTTCAACAGTGCTGACCTTTCAGCAGCTACCCTGCCCATTGAATCACTCTCCACTGAGTGGCAGGCTCAGCCCCACATAGGCACCCATCCTGTCTAGTGCAGCAGCTCAGCTGAACTGCCTGGAAGTGAAGGGTCCCATCCACAGGACAGCAACCTGCCTGACAAGTGCAGAGGCCCCACCCACATGAGTGCAACCAGCTAAGTGGCTGCAGCCAGTCCATGCAAATGCAGAGTGGCCATACTTGCACAACTACCAGCAGATGGGGCAGGATTAGAAAGCACAGCTCCTGTCCTCCCCAGTCATGGCAGGTGGAATCTGTGACCTGATATTATGACAAACGTACCAGCAAAGGATCAATTCATCAAGCAGCATGAAGGCCTATAGCAACAATTCAGAGAAGGAAAATACCAACTCTCCACAAACCTATCTTAAAGTCATAGAACTTTACAATCTAAATGACAGAGAAACCAAAATAGTTGTCACAGAGAAACACAATGAGTTAAAAGAAAACTCAGAATAGCAGTTCAATGGGCTCAGGATTAAAATTAATGGTAAGACAGAATACTTCACCAAAAAAGAGTGAAGCTGTAAAACAACAATGAGAAAAAATGAAACAAATTATGAATATGAAGAACACAATTAATTAGATAAAAAGTAATTTAGAAATCATAAAATACGGATCTGAAGTTACGCAGGACAGAATTAGTGGATAAGAGGACAGAAACATAGAATTGCTTCCCACGGGGGAGGACAGAGAACTAAGATTTTAACAACATGAATAAATTCTTTGAGAAATATCTGATTCAATTAGGAAATACAATAAAAGGATTGCAGGTATCTCAGAAGGAGAAGGGAAGGAGAAAGTAGCAGAGAGCTTGTTCAAAAAGGTAATAACTGAGAATTTCCCAAAGCTGTAGAAGAAACTGGGCTGACAAGTACATGAAGCCAAAGAAAGTCCTAAGTACATCAATGCAAAAAGCCTTTCTCCAATGCATATGATATTAAAAGTAGAAAAAGCCAACAACAAATAAAAAATTGAAGGGCATCAAGAGAGATGAAAATAACTTACAAAGGAGCCCCTATCATGATCTCAACACTTTTCTCAGCAGAAAAGTTTCAGGATAGGAGAGAATGGAATGATACATTCAAAATACTGGAGAGCAAAATCTTTCAGCCAAGAATAATCTATCCAGCAAAAGTAGCCTTCAGATATGATGAACAAAAACATTCTCAGATAAACAAAAGCTGAGGAAATCCACTGCTACTAGACCTCCCTTACCAGAAATGATGAAGGAAGCACTCATACATGAAACAAAAGGTAAAGGTTTACAAAACTTTGAGTAAGGAGATAAATACACAAAATCAGAAAATTGCAACTGTCCATCAGAACAAGTTATCAAACACTTCATTATAACATAAAAATATAGAGAAGGAAAGCATCAATATAGCTATAAACATTTCAATTTAGTCATAAACATAACACAAATAATTATTTTGACACGAATAACTTAGAAGGGGAAAAGGAAAGTGATAGAAGATGCTTAGGCTAATGGATATAAGAGGTTATCAGAAAACGGACTATCTAATCTGAGATCTTTTATACAAACCTCAAGGCAACCACTAAACAGAGAATCAGAGCAGAGACAAAAATCATAAAGAATGAGAAAATCACCACAGAAAACCACCAAATTGAAAGGCAGTCATAAATACAAAGGAAAGGAAACAACGGAAATATAGAACAACCAGAAAACAAGAGATAATGTGGAAACATTAAGCCCTCTTAAATCAGCAATCACTTAAAATATAAATGGATTGAATTATCCCATGAAAAGAGACACAGTAACTCGGTGGATTAAAAAACAAGACCCAATAATTTGCTGCCTCTCAGAAACAAATCTCAGCTCTAAAGATAAACATAGTCTCAGACTGAAGAAATGGAAGATGACAGTCCAAGCAAATGGCAAACAAAAGAAAGTAGGCATGGCCATACTTCTATCAAACATGCAGACTTCAAGATAAAAAAGATGATGAGAGAAAAAGAGAGCCATTACATAATAATAAGAGGAACATTCAACCAAGAGGGCATAACACTTATGAATTAATATGCCCCTAACACAGGAGCACCAAAGGATATAGAGCAACTATTACCAGACCTACAGGGAGAAATTGGTAGCAATATAATAATAGTAGGGTGCCTCAACACCCTACTTACATCAATCAATCAAATATCTAGACAGAAAGTCAACAGAGACTTGTAATGAAACACTAGACCTGATGGACTTAGTAGACATATGGAGAACATTCTATCCAAAAAACAGCAGAATACACATTTTTCTCACGTGCATGTGGAACAATCTCAGAGATAGACCATTTGTTGGCCAAGAAAACAACACTCAATAAATCTAAGACTGAAATCATATAAAGCATGTTTTTGACCACAACACTATGAAACTAGAAATCAACCACAGGAAAACTCTGAGAAAGGCACAAATATGAGGAGATTAAACAACATAACACTGAACAACTATTGGGTAAAGTAAGAAATCAGAGGAGAAATCAAAAGATACCTGGAGACAAATGAAAATGAAAACACCACATCCCAACTCTTGTGGAATGCAGCAAAAGTGAAACTAAGAGGGAAATTATAGCAGTGTAGGCCTACCTCAACAAACAAGCAAAATCTCAAATAAGTAATCTTAAAGTATACCCAAAAGAACTAGAAAAAGATGAACAAACAAAGCTCAACATCGGTAGAAGGAAGGAAATAATAAAAATCAGAGAAAAAAAAATAAAGACTAAAAAAATAGAAAAGATCAATAAAACTAAGAGCTTGTTCTTTGAACATATAAACAAAATTGATAAATCTTTAGCTAGACTCACAAAGAAAAAACATGAGAATACTTAAATAAATAAAATCATAAATGAGAGAAGAAATTACAACACACACCATAGAAATACAAAGGATTCTCAGAGAATACTAAGAAAAGACATGCACCAACTAATCAGATAACTGTGAAGAAATGGATAAATTCTTAGAATCAAACTTGCTAAACTGAATCAAGGATAGAGAATCTGAATAGACCAACCACAGTTAAAGAGATTGAAATATTTGTGAAAAACTTCTCAAAAACAAAAAAGGATGACCAATTGGCTTCTCTGGTGAACTCTATGAAACATTCGAAGATTATTTATTACCTATCCTTCTCAAGCTATTCCTAAAACTTTAGGAGGATGGGATGTTTCCTAACTCATTTTATGAGACCAGCATTACCCTGATATTAAACCAGACAAAGACAACACACCAAAAAATAAAAATTACAGGCCAATACTGCTGATGAACACAGATGGAAAAATTCTTAACAAAATATTAGCAAACAAAATACCACAATATATTGAAAGGATCATACACCATCATCAAGTGGGATTTCTTCCAGTGATGCAGGGGTACTTCATCATCTGCAAATCGGTCAATGTGATACAGAATGTTAACAAAATGAAGAATAAACTTCACATAAGTATCTCAATAAGTGCATAGAAATTATTTGACAGGATCCACAATCCATTTAGGATAAAAACACTCAATAAAATGTATATAGAAGGAAGGTACCTTAACATAATAGCGGCCATATATGACAAACCCACAGCCGACATCCTATCCAATGGTAAAATACTGAAAACCATTCCTCTGAGAACAGGAACAAGACAAGGACACTCTCTTGTCTCTTATTCAATATAGTTCTGGAAGTTTTAGCCAGAACAATTAGGCAAGAAAAATAAACATAAGGGATCTATGTAGGAAAGGAAGAAGTGTAACTGTCGACATTTATGGATGGCATGATTCTACATACAGAATACTGTAAAGAAATTACCAAAAAACTGTTAGCATAATTAAATAATAGATTAAAGTTGCAGCATACGAAATCAACACACGAAAATCAGTTGCACTTCTACACACTAATAAAGAATTAGCAAAAAGAGAAATCAAGGATATAATCCCATTTATAATTTCAACAGAATGAACAAAATATCTAGACATACATTTAAACAAGGAGTTAAAGACTTATACACTGAAATGATAAGATATTATTGAAAGAAAGTGAAGAAAAGATAGAGAAATGGAAAGATCTCCCATCCTCATGAATTAGAAGAATAAACATAGTTAAAATGTTCATATTAGCTAAAGCAATCTACAGATTCAGTGCAATTGCAACTGGAATCCCCATGATATCTTCATGGAAGTAGAAAAAAATTATGAAGGTTTTATGGAACAAAATAAGATGCCAAATTGTCAAAACAATCCTAAGAATAAAGCACAAAGTTGGAAACATCACACTTGCCATATTAAAAACATGTTACAAAGCTGTAGTAATCAAAACAGCATGGTACTGGCAGTAAGAGAGTTACACAGATCAGTGGAATAGAATTGAAAGCCCAGAAATAAAAGCACACATCTATAGACAGTTTAACCTTCAACAACACATCTAAAACCATACAATAGACAAAGGATATTCTCTTCAATAAATGACATTTGGAAAACTGGACAGCTACATTCAAAAGAGGGAAAGTAGGCCATTTCTGACAGCACACACAAAAATTAACTCAAAATGGATTGAAGACTTGAATGTAAGGCCTGATGTCATAAAATTTCTGGAAGAAAACATAGGCAGTACACATTTTGACATCAGCTTTAGCACTATCTTTATGAATACCATGTCTACTAAGGCAAGGGAAACCAGACTTTCACTGGTGTGCAACGACGTTTTGTCATATCCTTAGGAGGTCTTCCACTGGGCCATTGGGCAATTCCCTAGGCAAGTGGGACTGGCCCCATATCAAAGCTGAGCGGGGATGGGACTGGCTCAAAAGGCCGCTTCAGGATCCAAAGCCAGGACCAATATCTGCAGGTATGCCTCCAGGGGCATAGGTAGACATGTCTCGTCAGAATTCTGGGCATGCAGGACTGCCCTTGGACCATGGTTGAGATGGGCTGGGGCTGAGTTACAGGGTTGTTTCAGCATTTATAGTTTGATAGAGGTCAGTGGGCCTATTTCCAGGCATATGGACAGCTGTGTCTACAAGTGAGTCCCTGGGCAGGCATAAGAGTTCTCAGATCATGGCTAAGAGGGGTTGGAATTGGGTTCTGAGCTGCTACCAGGTTCACATCAAGGACTGAAGTCATTGGGCTTTTTACCCAAGGCACAGGCAGGCATGACCCCTCCTAGGTCCCTGGGTGGATGGTGCTGGTGGAAGGACCATGGCCAAAGAGGGCTGTAACTGAGTCCAGAAGGGTCTGACAGTTGCTGGGTCTGTAGTCCAGATCACAGTCAACGAGGCTGCCACCTGGGCACAGGCCTGTCTTCTCAAAATGGCACAACTTGGACATGGTTGGAGTGCACCAACTTAGTCACTCAGTCATGGGCCTGGCTCCCAGTATGAATTTTGGTATCACTGAAATATTGAAGTCATAGAATGAGAAAAGAAGTGTTAACTCCTCCTCTATTTCTTGGAAGATTTAGTGAAAAATTCACTTTATTTCTTCTTTAGACAGCTGATTGTATTCTCCAGTGAAGCCATCTGGGTCTTGGCTTTTGTTTGTGTATAGATTTTGGTTACTAACTCAATCACTTTAATTTTCATTAGTCTATTCAGATTGTGTTTATTTTAGTCAGTCTGTTGTGATAGTTTGTCTTTCTAGTAATTTATCTGTTCTAAGTAATTTAACTCATTGGCATTTAATTTTTTAAAGTCTGCCTGTGTAGTAATTTTTATGTCTGTAAGGTGAGTAGTAATATCCTGATGTTCATTTGTGACTCTAGCAATATGAGTCTTGGGCTCCTCTCTCACTTTTATTTTGTGGTCAATCTAGGGAAAAGTTAGTAAATTTTGTTGACCGTTTCAAATGCACAGCTTTGATTTTGTTTATTTCTGTATTAATTTAATTTTCCATTTTGCTGCCTTTCATTCTAATTGTTATTATTTCAAGTTTAGGTTCAATGAGGAGCAGGTCTGTGGAGTTCCTCACACTGTCATGCTAGAAGTGGAAACTTCTAGTGGCCGGCCTAGTGGTGCAGCAGTTACATTTGCATGTTCCACTTCTCAGTGGTACGGGGTTCACTGGTTTGGATCCTGGGTGTGGACATGGCACCGCTTGGCGTGACATGCTGTGGTAGGCATCCCACCTATAAAGTAGAGGAAGATGGGCACGGATGTTAGCTCAGGGCCAGGCTTCCTCAGCAAAACGAGGAGGACTGGAAGTAGTTAGTTCGGGGCCAGTCTTCCTTGGGAAAAAAACAGTGGAAAATTCTTTCATCTTACATAAATATAGCACAATATAAAAACCAGAAAATTAACATGGTTAATATTACTGTTCTATGGTTCTATATGATTTCATCACATTTGTGAGTATCTATAATCACTATGTCAATCAAACTATGGAACTATTACATCATCCTGAATATCTCCCTCATGCTAACCCTTATATTTACATCAACTAGTAAACAATACAGTCTTAACCATTAATTTTCTGGCTTACATATTACATTTTAGATGTCTATATATATTAATCAGTCTCTAAATTCTCTACTGAATTCCATTAGTCAATTTGACTTAGCTCACCTATAAGCATCTTCCTTTTTTGTTTACTAGTATATTTTAGAAAATATTAATAAATGAAATTTCTTTACTCCGTACTCTTCATTAATTAGCTATTCTTCACTTAACTATATAAATTTTACACTAAATTTCAGAAATAATCAAAGATTCCGAACATATATTTTAATGTTTCATTAATTTTATGCACTAATTTGAGTAAGAATTGACATCTACACCATTAGTATGCAGTATCTTCATATTTTATAATTTTACTAATGTTTCTCATTTTATTTAAAAATGTTTAGCTTAACATATACTTTGTTTCTGTTTTTTTCTCTTCATATCATCTCATTTTGATCATTTTCTTTTGGTTGGTTATTTGTTAATTTAAATAAATGGATCTAATAATCTCATTGAACTCCATTCTTAAATTGAACATTTTTCATGTGGTGTCAATTGTTTTTTATAAGTATGTAATTATCACAATCATAATTAAGTAGACTTTTTATTCTCCATTATTCTAATACTTAAAATTACGTCAAGTACTTTCCTGAAATCATTGAACAATATATCCAATATATTAAATATGGTGGAAATAATGAACATCATTCATGTGTCCTATTTAAAGTACAATTGACTAATTCATTCTGTATATCTATAATTTTGAAAGGTGACATTTTTCGAACAAGAAAATAGTTATTCTCTTTCTTAGAGACAGATGGCATTTTACTTTGACAAAGCACAATAAAGAAACAATCAACAAAATAAATAAGCAAATAGCAAATACATTTTAATAACACAGTGTACAGCAAATACATTTTAAACAGCATAATAAAAATTATAAGATTTCAGATTTATAAAGAGATTTCTTATATTAATTTCACTTTTAGTAATCAGGAGATTATAGCAGTCTGTACAAAAGCCTAATTAAAAATATTTTTCTTACTTGTTGATCTAGGAAACGTAATAAAATATCTGAGGTAATACAAAAAATTCTATTCAATGTTTCTGAAAATTTATAAATATCTGGAAAGTGATTTTGTCATGTAAACTTTGGAAGTTATTTATTTGTTAAATTGCTTTATGTTTGGGCATTTTTTGATGTTTATATACATCTACAGTGATTACTTTAAAAGTTAATATTAATAGCAACAATAATAACATAAACTTTAGCTTATTCATTCTCACTATAATTTTTTTGATGGAGAAGGCAGTAAAACTATGTTTTCTATTTTTTTCTGTGTTCAAGTACACAATACAAATTTCCTGAAGTGCTTAAATAGCTAAATAATTCTAGAATAACTTGTCTCTAACCACTATTAATCCTAAATTTCTTAATCCAAAATTACATCTAAACTCAGGCATATTCATGAACTCAGAACATACTGATAAACAGTCTAGAAATATTTGCAATGACATTAAGCTGAATACGTAAATAGTTAATTCTTATAAAGAAAATCCAATACTCCTTCTTTAAGCTTTTAGGATCTAAATTAAGGTATAATTTTGTAGATCATATTTAAAGGACTTCCGGCTTGTGGACTCATCTCCTCTATTTGCCACGCATCCAGTGCTATAGACTGTTTATTAGTCAGTTTCCAAAATTCGCCAGTTTTACACAATATATCCATTGCTGTACAAATGCCGCTTCTTCTCTGAGAAAACTGTTCATCTTCTGCTCTGTCTAGTCAGATTTAATTTTCCTTCAAACATTGGCTCAAATGATGTCTTTTTGGGGAAACTTTCTATACGGTTGTCTTCAGTCCCCAATCCCAACGGAAATATTTATTTATTCTTCTGAGTTTGCGTAAGTTCTTTGTACATTGACACTTACAACATCCGTGTAGGGATATCCATTTTTTCCTCCTCCTCATCATTATTATATTCATCATCATGACTCTCACCGTGTGTGTTAAATCTTGATATAAATTAAGTGCCATGCAGTGAGCTAAAAGCTTGATAATAATCTCACCTAATTCTCATATGAAGCTGTATATATTTTAACTTTTCTATGAATCTTTCCCTTACTTTTTTAAAAACTAGTAGACTATTTTTAGGGCAGTTTTAGGTTTACAGAAACATTAATTGGAAAGTACAAAGGGTTACTACATAGTCCCTCTGCTCCCACACCTACTTTGCTCTATTTTTTACGTCTTGTATTAGTGTAGTACGTTTATTAACTAAAGTGCATGTTTTAGATTAAGGCTCACTGTGTTACACATTCTATGGGATTTGACAAATGTGTAATTGTATGTGTCCATCATCACTGTTTCATACAGAATAGTTTCATTGCCCACAAATTTCCCATGCTTAACCTTTTCATCCCTCCACCTCTTTGCCCAAGGTCTCAAGAAACCCCTGATCTTTTTTGTCTCAATTGTTTTATATTTCCAGAATTTCATGTAGTTTACTAGTTTATACATAGTTTTATATAGTTTATTCTTAACTATAAATAAAAATACTGATAATGTCACTAATAATAAGACAAAAAGTACAGTTTCTTTTTTATTGAGGTAACATTGGTTTATAATATTATGTAAATTTCAGGTGTACATCACTATATTTTTATTTCTGTGTAGACTACATCATTTTCACCACCCAAAGGCTAATTACCATCCACCACCATACATTTGTGCCTAATCACCCCTTTTGCCCATCTCCCTCTGCTCTTCCCCTCTGGAAAACATCAATCTAATCTCTGTAGCTATGTGTTTATTTGCTGTTGTTGTTTTCATCTGTTACTTATGAGTGATATCATATGGTACTTGATTTTCTCTGTTTGACTTATTTCACTTAGCATAATACCTTCAAGGTCCATTCCCGGTATCACAAATGGAAAATTTCATCTTTTTATAGCTGCATAGTATTCCATTCTGTAAATATACTACATCTTCCTTATCCATCCATCCCTTGATGGGCACTTAGGTGGTTTCCAAGACTTGACTTTGTGAATAATACTGCAATGAACATAGGGGTGCATATATCTTTATGCATTCGTATTGTCATGTTCTTTGGACAAAAAAAGATTTAAAGATGGCAACAGGAACATGAAAAGTTGTTCAACATGGCTAATTATCAGGGAAATGCAAATCAAAACTACAATGAGATGTCATCTCATGCCCGTAATAATGGCTATAATTAACAAGACAATAAGAGATAAATGTTGGAGAGGATGTGGAGAAAGGGAAACACTCATACACTGCTAGTGGGAATGGAAAGCCTCCATTATGTGAACCCACAATTATGGAGGATCCTCAAAAGGTTAGAAGTACTATATGATCCTACTATTGTGCTACGAGGTATCTATCCAAAAAATAGCATGTAAACACAGACCTTATACCTTTTACAAAATATAATTCAAAATACTTTATATTTCTAAATATAAAAAATAAAACTGTCAAACATTTAGAAGGATAGTTAGAAAGCATCTTGTATTCTTCAATTTTTCATAAGAGTTTGAGAATGGTAGTGATTACATATTTGAATATTTGGTAGAATTCAACCAGAGAAGCTGTCTTGTCCTGGACTTTTATTTTGAGGAGGTTTTTGATTACTATTTCAAGCTCTGTATTTGTCATTGGTCTATTCAGATTCCCTATTTCTTCTTGATTCAGTTTTGCAAGGTTGTATGATTCTAGGAATTTATCCATTTCTTTTAGATTTTTGGCATATAGCTTTTTGTAGTATTCTCTTATACTCCTTTGTGTTTTTGTGGTGTTTGTTGTAAGTTTTCCTCTTTTACTTCTGATTTTATTTATGTGAGTATTCTTTTTTCTTAGTAAGTCTGGCTAAGGGTTTGTTAATTTTGTTTATCGTTTAGAAAACCAGCTCTTGGATTCGTTGATATTTTCTATTGCATTTTTTGAAATCTATTTTGTTTATTTCTACTCTCATTGTTTATTATTTCTGTACTTCTACTGACATTTGCCTTTGTTCTTTTTATAGATCTTTTAGGTAGTTTAAGATTGTTTATATGAGATTTTGCTTATTTCTTGAGGTACATCTGTATTGCTAAACATTTCCCTTTTAGTATCTCTGTTGTTACGTGCCAAAAATTTTGGTATATTGTGATTTCATTTTCATTTTTTCCAGGTATTTTTTTATCTCTCCTTTGATTTCTTCATTGATCCAACAGCTGTTCAGTAGTATGTTATTTAGTCTCCGCATATTTGTGATACTCCAGCTTTTCCCTGGTAATTGGTTTCTAGTTTCATATCATTATGGTCAGAAAAGATGCTTGCTATGATTTCAATCATTTTTTAATTTATTGATTCTTATTTTGTTTCCCAAGAAATGGTCATCTTTGAGAATGTTTTATGTGCACTTCAGAAGAATTTGTATTCTGCTCTTTTGGGATGGAATGCTCTCTATAGATCTACTAAGTCCGTCTGGCCTAGTGTTTTATTTAAGGCTACTGCGTCCTTGCAGGATTTCTGTCTGCATGATCTTTCCATTGACATAATCGGGGTTTTACGGTCTCCCAGTATTATTGTGTTGCTGTAAATTTCTCACTTTAAATCTGTTAATTGTTGCTTTATATACATTGTTGCTTCTGTGTTAGGTGCATATATATTGCTAAGTGTTATGTATTTTTTGTGGAATGTCTCTTTTATCATTATACAATGCCCATCTTTGTCTCTTATCTTTTTTTGTCTTAAAATGTGCTTTGTCTGATAGAAATATGGCAACACCTGCTTTCCTTTGTTTGTCATTTAGCTGGACCATCAGCTTCCATCCCTTTACTCTGATTCTATGTTTGTTTTTAGAGCTGTATCCTGGAGGCAGCATATTGTTGAGTCTTGTTTGTTAATCCATGGAGCCACTTGGTGTCTTTTTATTGGTGAATTCAGTCCATTTAAATTTAGAGTGATTATTGATATATGAGGTATTAATACTGCCATTCGCCTTTTTGTCTCAGATAGCAGGGCTCCTTTCAACATTTCTTGTAAAGAACAATGTTGGAGGTGTCATACTCCCTTAATTCAAAATATACTACAACGCTATAGTAATCAAAATAACATTATACTGGCAGAGAAACAGACACACTTATCAATGGAACAGAATTGAGACGCTAGAAGTAACACCACACCTCTATGGGCAACTAATTTTGGGCAATGGATTCAAGTACATACAGTGGAGAAAAGAAGATCTCTTTAATAAATAATGTTAGGAAAACTGGACAAGCACATGCAAAAGAATGATTGTAGACAATTATTTCACATCATACACAGAAAGTAACTCAAAATGGATTAAAGTATTGAATGTAAGACCTAAAACCCTAAAACACTTAGAAGAAGATATAGTTACTACACTCTTTTACATCAGTCTTAGCAATATCTTTTGGAATACCACTCTATTCAGGAAGGGACACAAAAGAAACAATAAACAAATGACACTACATCAGACAAAAAAGCTTCTGTATGGAAAAAAATCCACCAAGGACATGAAACGACAACCCACCAAATGGTAGAAAATATTTTCAAATCATATATCCACCAAGAAGTTAATTTTCAAAGTTTATAAAGAACTCAAACAACTCAACAGAAAATAAATGAACAAGCTGATAAAAAACCCACAGAGGTTATGAACATATATTTTCATAGGAGATACACAGGTGGCTAATAGGAGTATGAAAAGATAGTCTACATCACAGTTAAGGAAGTGCAAATAAAGCATACAATGAGATACCATCTCACACCTGATATAGTGGCTATATTTAACAAGACAGAACAAGTGTTGGAGAGGATGTGGAGAAAAGAGAACCCTCAGACACTGCTTGTGGGAATGTAAACTGGTGCAATGACTATGAAAAACAGTATGGAGATTTCTCAAAAAATTAAACATAGAAATGTCATTTGATCCAGCAGCCCCACTACTGGGTGTTTATCCAAAGAAAGTGAAACGCGTAATTCAAAAAGATATATGCACCCCTTATGTTTACTGCAGCATTATTCGCAATAGTGAAGAGATGGAAGCAACCCAAGTGCCCATTGATGGATGAATAGATAAAAAAGATGTAATATGTATATATATAGACTATATGTACATATATGTATATACACACACACACAATAGAATACTGCTCAGCCATGAAAAAGACCAAATTGTACCGTTTGTAACAACATCGACGGACCTTGAGGGTATTATGCTAAGTGAAATAAGTCAGACACAGAAAGACAAATACTATATAATTTCATTCATATATGGAAGATAAACAAAAACATAGATAAGTAGGATAGAATGGTAGTTAACAGAGAGAAAAATGTTAGGTGAGGTGCAAAAGCATTAAATGAGCACTAATGTATTATGACAGATAGAAACTAGACTCTAGGTTGTGAACGTGATGCATTCTATCCAGAAATTGAAATATAATAATGTACAACTGAAATTTACACAATGTTGTACGCCAATACGACCTCAAGAAAATGATTTTTAAAAAGTTTAGAAGACCACATAGGCTATAACCTCAGTGATCTCTAATATAATCTTGATTTGTTGATCGCTTTTTAGATATAACTACAAAAACTCAATCCAAACATATTGGATTATTTGAAGTTCATTAAAATTAAAAACTTCTGCTCTGCAAATGATATTGCCAAGATAATAGAGATATAAATAACAGAATGGGAGAAAACTTTTGCAAAGCACATATCTGATATAGGACTGCTATTCAAAATATATGAAGAACTTTTCAAACTCAACAATAGGAAAACAATAAAACAGTTAAAAATGGGTAGATTATCTGAACAAATACCTCACCAAAGAAGACAGACAGTTGGCAAGTAAGCATAAGAAAAGATATTCAACATTGTATGTTATTAGAGAATTGCAAATTAAAATAACAGAGTGGCATCACTAGACACCTGTTAGAATGGCTAGAAATCAAAATTCAACAAATCCTGACAAGAATTTGGAGTAACAGGAACTCTTATTCATTGATAGTTCAAATTCAAAATAATACAGCCACTTTGGAAGACAATTTGTCATGTTCTTACAAAACTAAACATAGTCTTACCATATAACCTGTCAGTCATATTTCCTACTATTTACACAGAACTGAAGACTCATGCATACACAAAAACCTGCACATAAAGGTTTATAGCATTTTGAAAAATATTTTCCAAAACTTAGAAGAAGCCAAGAGGTCTTTCAAGAAATGAATGGATAAATAAACTGTGCCAAATTGATACAATGGAATATTAATTGGCCCCGTGGTAGAGAGGTGAAGTTCATGCACTCTGCTTTAGTGGTCCAGGGTTTTGCTAGTTCAGTTCTTGGGCGTGGACTGGGCACCACTCATCAGGCTATGCTGACGCAGCGTCCCACATAGCACACCCAGAGGCACTCACAACTAGAATAACAGCTCGGCACTGAGGGGCATTGGGGAGAAGAAAAAAATGATTGACATCTGATGTGAGGTAATGTGCCAATCTTAAAAAAAATACTCACTGATAAAAAGAAATGAGTTATCTAGTGATGAACAAATCTGGAGATAACTTAAATCTATATCACTAAGTGAAAGAATCCAAGATTCTCTCTGATTCCAATTATATGACACTCTGGAAAAGAAATGTTCATTCTTAATAACAACACTGAACTCACAGAACAATTTTGACCGTATTTTATAAAATCATAGGAAAATAGCAGACATAGATAAAGATTTTGTTTCTACTGTAAAATCTAGCAACAAAGAAACATATATCTCTGCCTTATAAAGGATAAGTAGAAACAAATCTAGTAAAAACATTTCACAGACTGACTTACTAATATGCAGTTTGTTAAAATCCTAGTCTTATGGGAGAAAAATAAAAATGTTGGTGAACTCTCCTTATAACGTAGATTTCATAGTTTCTTGCTATCTAGTCTCCACTGCCTCTCTATTATTTGGGGAAAAATCCAACGTTGTTACCGTAGCCAGCACACTGCAAATGGCCGGGATCCCAGCTTCCTTTCCATCTACATCTGGAGACACTCCTTTTTCTGCATGTTCCTCTCTTGCCACACTGGCCTATGGAGTTTTCTCAAAAATTCAAAATTCTGTTTCAAAGATCTTTTACATGTTTGTCTATAATATATACATGTGTATCTATAGATATTTATATAACATATATTATATATAAATATATTTTATATATAAATGTATATAAGAAGATTTATATATAAATATATATTTAAATATATATCTAACTAAATATATACATCACATGTATATATATGTGTGACACGCATATATATTATATATATATATATATCACATAGAGCATATCTCTTGACTGGAAATAAGCTTTTTGCTTTCACCTCCCATAGCCACATGAAACATACCTTTTCTTTATAAATAAAGAAAAAGATAGGGCAAATGGTTCTTAAATATTCAACTCAAAAGAACATTTTGTTCTAACAGGAAATATTAGATAACATCAGGATTCTTGTGTGACCTTTTATACAGAAATCTTGGGGGAACCTACCTTTTCTGTATCAAAGCTATTCAGTCATTAGTCAACACTTGATGATATGTACTCCATCCAGTCTCCTATTTTAGATAGTATAAGGAGTGCCTAGTTGGGATCTTCATTTCCTCTTTTAGCTATTCCAATACCTTTCAAACTGATCTCCTTGTATTTGACGTTTCATTTCTTATTATTTCTCCAGAAAATCAATTATTGGTGATAGAAATACTAAGAAATGACGGTCACATATAGGGAGGAAATTGACTGGGAAGGGGAACAAGGAAATTTTGTTGTGTAAATCCAAAATTGTTTCTCTCAATTTGTGAGCAATGTCTTATCATATGAATATAAATTCATTGGTTAATCCATTTTCATGTTGATGGGCATTTTCAATAGTTTTTATTGTAATGAAAATTTATAGTAATTAGTCTGTGGACATGTTCTTATTTTCTTTCTCTTCGATATCTGGGACTAGTATTGCTCCTTCAAAGAAGAGGAGTATATTTAACTTTATACAAGATTGCAAAAATATTTTCCAAAGTGGTTAAATATTTTACCTACCTAAAAAAAAAAAAAGAGCATTCTGGCTTTCATTTTGAGAATTTTGATTGTGTTTAGTATTAGATTTTGTAGTTGATGTGGAGTGGTATCTCGGCTTACTTTCAATTTATCCCTTATCACTAATGGTGTTAAATATGTTTTTCATTGTTTCTCATCATCCATATATCTTCATTTCATTTTCAGGTGACTTTTTAAGACATTCACTCATTTTTTATATAAGAATTTGTCTTTCTGTTAAAGTTTATTAGTTTATTTCTATCTTTTCAAAAAATGTGCTTTTTCAGATATTTGCATTGAAAAATTTTTCTTCCAGGTTATAGCCTATATTTTCATTATTATTTTGGATGGTTATCATTTTTAAAAATACCAATAAAGTTAAATGCATCAACTTTTTCTTTTATCATTTTGTTTTCTGTTTCCTTTTTATGCAATATATTCTTATTCCAGGTGAGATTTATAGTTTAACTTTTGGATTTAGCTTCAAAATACTTTTCAAATTAAGTTTTGTGTATATTCTTAGAGGTCCAAATTTTCTTGCAGATATCCTGTTGTTCCTTCATCATTTGTTGAAAAATCTAATTTCTGTATTGAAGTTGCTATATTTATATGAAATAAATGTAGAAGTAACTTCATAAATTTCTATTAAAAGCAACATAGTGAGATTAAGATTGTAATTGTATTAATATATAAATTAACTCTGCTTAAATTAAAATTTTATTTATTGACAAAGTTCTTACATTTCTGTCAGCATTTTTTTGTAAATTTCAGTATAGTGATCAAAAACAACTTTAAAAAAATTACTCCTTGGGGCCTACCCCTGTGGCCAAGTGGTTAAAGGTCCGGTTGCTGTGCTTCAGTGGCCTGGGCTCATGGGTCCAGATCCCATGCATGGACCTGCTTCACTCACCTGCCATGCTGTGGTAGTGTCCCATATGCAAAACAGAGGAGCATTGGCATGGACGTTAGATCACAACTAATTTTCCTCAAGGAAAACAAAAAGAGGAAATTCTCACAGGGTGAATCTTCCTCAGCAAAAAGAAAGAATTATTTGTAAATGTTTTAAATTTTGTCATCCAATTATAAATAGAATAATTAAAATTAAATTTTCCAATTTATGCTGCTATTATGTAGAGAAAATTTCTTAACTTTTATATATATAACCTGAATATTAACCTTCAATCTTGAAATTTAATTAAAATCACATAGATTTTTCAATTTACATAACTATAAATTCCATTCATAACCAATTGCTTTTCCCCTTCTAATTTCTGTGTCTTTATTTTTTCTCTCTTTCACTGATACATATTATTGAGTCTCTCAATACATATTTTTTTTTATGGCAGAGCATTATTTTATTTTATAGGTACACCTCACTTTGTTTATATACTTGGTGATAGATATTTCGCTCGTTTCCAGGATTTGACCATAACAAGAAATTTTGTTATGGATCTTTGTGTAAAAGTCAATTAATTCCTTATTTTCTTTTATGACTCATGTGGCAGGTTTTAATTCCTTATTCTCTTTTATGAATCATGTGGCAGGTTTTATATCTAAGAACTCCTCACTATATGTTTTCCTCTGGATCTTTCATAATTTTAAGTTTCACATGTAAATCTATAATCTATTTTGTGTTAATTTTTCTATTAAGGTAGGTATGTAAGTCTAATTTCATTTTTTCTCACTAATATCCAAGTAGTGAGTTTCATTTGATTGAAAAAGACTCCTCTACTGTATTTTTGCCAAAAAACAAGTTGCTGTTCATATGAGATATATTTCTAGGTTCTCTATTCTCTTCTATTTACCTATGTGTTGCTCCCTACACCAAACCATGATGTTGAATTACTGTATCTATATAGTAGGCCTTGATATCAGATACAGTGATTCCATCCACTTTATTTTTCTTTTACAAACTTTTTTCAGCTATTCTAATTTCTTTGCTTTTTATGTAAATAAATTTTAAAATAATCTTGCTTATATCTAGAAGAAGTCTTGCTATCATTTTGATAGGAATATCGTTACTTGCATAACATTTTGAGGAGAATTGATATTTTCTCTAAATTGAGTCTTACACCCTATGCACATATTTGTATCTCCATTTAATTAGGTGTTCTTTGAATTCTTTCATGATTATTTTGTAGTTTTCAGCATACACATCCTATACAAGTTTGTTAGAGTTTACATACATTTTTTAGCAAATAAAACTGGCACTCAAATTTTTATTTTAGGGATCATGTGTTCATTTCTACTATATAAATTTACGATTGATTTTTATATGTTGAGCTAGGTGACCTCCCTGAATTCACTGATTGATAGCAGTGTTTTTGTAGAACCTTAGGATTTTTTTATAGAGACCATTATGTTATTTGCAAATAGAAAGTGTTATATCATCTTTTCCCATATAGAAGTATATATTTTTCTTTTTGTACTGGCTAAAACTCCAGAACTGTGTTGAATAAGAGTTATGAAAACAAACTCCAAAGCTTATTTATGTTAAATTTTGTAAAAGGAGTTTTTATGCCTCAATTGAAATGAGCAGGTAATTTTTTATTTTAGCCTTTGAAATGCTGAATAACATTGTTTGACTTACAAATATGAAGCATTTCACCACTCTTAAATGATGGTCATGACATATAATTATTTATGCATATCACTTAATTCTATTTGCTAATATATTGATAACAAGCCCAGGACCCAAACCCACCACCCCGGGCCGCTGAAGTAGAAAATGTGAATTTAACCACCATGTCACCATGCCAGCCCCTTTTCTATTATTTATTTTTTTTTTACTGTCTGGTTTATGTATTGGGGTAATATTGGTCAGACAAAATGAATTGGGCAGTATTATCGTTTCTTTTTTTGCTGGTAGAGTTTATGTAGAATTGTTAATTTTCTTTAAACATTTGTTTGACCCTTTCAGCTAAATCTTCTAGGCCTGAAGTGTTTGGGGAAAAAGGGGACTTAATTATGGTTTCAGTTTTCTAATTGTTACAGAGCTATTTGTATTGTTTATGTAAGAAAGGCTATGGTAGTTTGAAGTTTTTGAAGAATTCATCACTTTTATCTAAGTTGTCTAATATAAATTTTCAGTTTATTGTGGTATGCCTTTAGCATCCTTTTGATGCCTGAGTGGTATGCAGTGATGTCTCTGTTTCATTTCTGATATTTGTATTGTTTTACTTTTTGGCAATCTTTATGATGTGGATTAAGGCTGCCCCAGCTAGAGAAGCCCAAGGTGACCTGGCCTACATGCCAAACTATATGACCCAGTGGACTTTTTTTATGGTATGAATTAGGACTGCCCCAGGGAGAGAAGCCCGGGGCATCCTCACCTGCATGCCGATCTATATGGCCAGATTCCTATCTAAAGTTATATGACCGCACAATAACCAGACCCCATCTGCACTGAAATCATTTAATGACTTTTTACATCATCTTTTCTTTTTTTCCAGTAAAAATAAGTCACGTACCCATGCCTTATAAAATTAGCCCTAACCCTCAACTCGGGGCAGCAGCAGGAGCTCTGACTGCCCGTGGGTCCTGTCCCCACGCACCAGCTGTGCCTGCCCATGGATCCTGTCCCCATGCCAGCGGGGGCAGCAGCAGCGGCTCTGCCTGCCCATGGGCTCTGTCCCCATGCCAGCGGGGGCAGCAGAGGCAGCAGCAGCAGAAGCTCTGCCTGCCCATGGGTCCTGTCCCCATGCTATTCCACACTATTCTCTAAATAAAAGAGCACTACTGCCAGATCTTGAGAGTCTAAGAAATCTTTCTTTCGACTCCTCGGCTCACCGATCCCGCATCATTTATAGAGGCTTATTCATTCTATTTATCTTTTAAAAATATCAGGTCTTTTATTTCATTGATTTTTGTCTTTATTTTGTTTCCAGTTTCATTGATTTCTGCTTTGACTTTTACTCTTTCCTTCTGATTTGTTTAAATTTATTTTGATTTTCTTTTTCTAGTTTATCTATTCGATACATTTTTCTCTGATATATACCTTTAGTGTTATAAATTTTTCAGCATTCTTTTAACTGTCTTACACATTTTGACATGTATTTTCACTTGCATTCAATTTGATGTATTATTCATTCCTATTATGCCTTTATCTTTGACTCAATAATTATATGTAATATGTTGGCATTTATTATCCCAGTGTTTATACATTTTTATGATATTTTTAAAATTAATTTCTAATTTGATTCCATTGTGGTTGAAGAACACATTCTGAATAAATTGACTTTAAAAAATTCTCAGGATTTTTTTAAATAGCTGAAGATATGCTATATTATAGTTAACATTCAGTGCACACTTGAAAGTATATTCTACCATTTTTGGGTGAAGCAATCTATAAATTTCAATTGTTTCTTTTTGAAAATGTTTTTAGTACTTGTGTTAGTTACTAAGGCTGTTAAAGGAAAGTTCCACATACTGGGTGGCTTACTCAATATGCATTGTGTCAGAATTCTAGAGGCTGGAATTCTGAGATCAACATGCTGGGCAGCATTGATTTCTCCTGAAATCTTTGAAAGGGAATCAGTTTCATGTTTCTTTCTTAACTTCGGGTGGTTTGCTGGCAATCTTTGTCTTTCTTTGACATATACATGCCTTACCTTGATTTCTGTCTTCATCTCCATATGGGATCTTCCCTCTGTGTACCTTTCTGTTCAAATTTTCATAATTTCTTATGGCTGAGTAGTAGTCCAACATGTATAAATACCACATCTTCTTTATCCATTCAACTATACACAGAAAAATATCTTTGTGAATGTCCCAGACGCTGGAGGTCAGGTTAAAGCAACTCCTTGGACCATAGAGACAGAGAATGACCACACGAAATTGGTCAAAAGAGCACTTTCACTTGTACTAATTTTCTCCTCCTCCCAGGCCAGCACAGCACCTGAGAGCTACCATAGGCCTACAGTTTCTCCACTGGGAAGGCGAGAACCAAAATTGGACATCCAGCTTTTACAGAGTTCTGGAACACTTTTTAGAAAGCCCACTTGTGTCTTCCTTCATGGAGATCACTGGAGAATCAGCAGGGTTGGACCACAAGCAATTTGATAGACAGAGAGTGGAAGGCTTACAGCAACAAGCATACAGATATTAGCAGACTAAATTTCTGCAGGTAATGGCCAGGATCTCAGTCAGTTCTGCTTGCTTTGGGTCCCCAGCTTGCAGTCATGCCTAATCACAGAGTCCAACCAGAAGTAGCACCTTGCTGTAAAACACAGGCTACTACTCCAACTGACCAGAGGTGATTGAGAGTCCAGCTTGTGGCCCCATCTGACTTTGGAGCACAGTCTACAGACCTGTCTCAACAGGAAGCACAGTCAGTAGCCCTGCTTGAACATGGAGCCTAGCCAGCAGTCACTCACCTGACCTCAGAGTACAGGCAGAGGCTTTGCCAAATGAGGGTCCTCAACAGCACATCCCACAAACCTGAACATGCTACCAGAAGAACTATCTATGACTCCGAAATGAGCTTAATGATAAAAGTTTCTGCCAAAGTAAATCTGTAAAGTATGGAAGAGAAGAACATTTACTCAAATATGTAGGTACCAATGAAAGGATCAGAAAGAATCTGGTAAACATGACACTAACAAAGGAAACCATTATATCTCCAATAAGTGATCCTAAAGAAACTGAGATCTATGAATTGTCATATGAAGAATCAGATTAATCCTTTAAAGGAGTTCAGTGAAATACAAGAGTTCACAGATAGACAACTAAACAAAATTAATAAAACAATGCATTAATAAAATGAGGGTTCCAACAAAGAAATGTAAACCATCAAAAAATAAATTCCAAAGCTGAAGAATACAATGACTGAGCTGGAAAATTCAATAGAGAGCTTCAATAACATACTTGAACAAGAAGGAAAAAGAAAATAGTAAATGCAGAAGAAGTCATTTAAAATTGCACAATCATGGAAGCAAAAAGAGAAAAGGGAATGAAACAGAGAAAAGAAAGCCTATAGAACTTATAAGCACTTTTCCAGCAAAACAATACACACATTATGGGAATTTCAGAAGGAGAAGAGGGAGAGAGAAAGGGATATGAAATCTATCGAAAGCAATAATGAATGTAAAATTTCCAAACTTGGGGAAAGAAATGAATATTCAGGTTCGTGAAGATTAAAGGTCATCAAATAAGTTTAATCAAATATGGGCTATACCAATATATTTTATTATTAAATTATCAACACTCAAAGACAGAGTATTTTGAAAGCAGCAACAAAGAATGACTTCAAATTCAATGGAGTCCTATGGATCCTCCATAACACTATCAGAAGTTTCTTAGCAGAAATCTTGTAGCTCAGGAAAAACTGTGATGATATACTCAAAATGTTGAACGGAAAAACGTCAACAAAGAATAATACCTGTCAAAGCTATCCTTCAGAAATGAAGGACATGTAAAGACACGTCCAAAAGAACTAAAGCTGAGGGAGTTCGTCATCAACAGACCTGCCTTAGAAGAAATGATCGAGAGAGTTCTTCAAAATAAAATTAAAAGCCTCTAATCAACAATAGAAAACCAAATGAATGTATAAAACTCACCAGTAAAGTTAACTATATAGTCAAATTCAGACTCTGAAATATTGTAATGGTGGTTCATAAATCCTTTCCAACTCTGATTTAGCAGTTAAACAGCAAATGTATTCAAAATAACAAAAACTGCAATAAATTCTTAGTTAATGCACAATATTAAAAAATATAATTATGACATTAATAATCTAAAATTTGAAAGAGGGATAAGAAAAAATATGATGTTACTATATACTATCAATGTTGAGTTGTTATTAGCTTAAAATAGGATGTTATTAGATATTTTATGTAAGCTTATAGCAAACACAAGCAAATATCTTTAGTAGAAGCACAAAAGGTTAAGGTTAAGTAATCACAGAATTACACCATAAAATTTTATCAAATTTTGAAGGACGACAGCAAGAGAGAAACAAAAGAAATCCAAAATAGTCAGAAAACAACTAACCAAATGGCAATAGTAAGTCCTTACCTATCAACAGTTACTTTAATCATAAATAGATTAAATTCTCCAATTAAAAAAAAAGAATGCAGGGCCCACTTGGTGCCATAGCTGTTAAGTTCACGCACTCCACTTCAGCAGCCTAGGGTATGCTGATTCAGATGCCAGGTGCAGACCTATGCACCACTTGTCAAACTATGCTATGGCAGGCGTCCCATATACAAAGTAGAGGAAGATGGACACAGAGGTTAGCTCAGGTCTAATCTTCCTCAAAAATAAATAGATAAATAAAATGCCTGAATGTATAAATAAAACAAAATTAAATGATATGCTGTGTACAAGAGACTCACTTTAGCTTTAAGGGTGCACAAAGATTGAAAGGGTATGGATGCAAAAAGGTATTACAAGTGAATGGTAAGCAAAATAGAACAAGTGTAGCTATACTTATATCAGACCAATTAGATGTTAAGCTAAACGTTACCAAAAAGATAAATAAGGTCATACACAACAATAAGGAGGTGAGTTCATCAAAAAGATACAACAGTTATAAATATTTATTCCTCCAACATGAGAATTTAAATACATAAATATATAAATATACAAAGCAAACACTAACAAATCTAACAAAACTAAATGGAGAAATAATCAGCAATATAATAATATTAGAAGATTTTAATATCCCACCCTCATCAATGGATAGACCCTCCTGATAGAAACTCAATAATGAAATAAAAGATTTGAACACTTCAGACAATTGACGTAAAAGACATATAGAACATTTCATCCAATTGCAGCAGAACATACATTTTTCACAAGTGCACTCAAAACATTCTGCAGAATAAATCAAACAATAGACCAAAAAACAGATCTCATCAAAATCAAGAAGACAGAAATTATATTAAGCATCTTTTCCAACCACAATGGTAGGAAGTTAGAAATCGATAAAAGCAGGAAAGTAAGAAATTTACAAATGTATGGAAAGTAAACAACACATTGTTAGACATCTAAAAAATCAAAGAATGAATGAAAATCATAAAAAATATCTTGCAAAAAATGCAAACACAGCTTAACAAAATTTATGGATTGCAGCAAAAGCAATAACAAGAGGTGAGTTTAAAACTATAAACACAAACATAAGAAAAGATATCAAACAAGCAACATAACATTACAACTCGAGGAACTAGAAAAAGAAGAACAATCCTAGCCCAAAGTTACCCGAAGGATGGAAATATCAAAAACTAGAGCAGAAATTTATGAAATAGAAAATAGGAAAACAATTGAAAATATGAATAAAAGTAGGAGTTTTTTAAATGATTAGCAGAAGTGACAAAACTTTAGCTAAATTAACAACACCAGAAAAAAAAACCCACAGGACCAAAATAAAAATAATTAGAAGAGAGGACAGTACAAATGATGCCACTGAAATAGAAAGAATGTAAGAAACTAATATAAACAATTATACGCCCACAAATTGGATAACATAGAAGAAACGGATAAATTCCTAGAAATATACACCTACCAAGACAGAATCATAAAGAAATAGATCTAAACAGACCGATAATGAGTAAGGAGCTAGAAGCTGTGATCAAACATCCCAAAAAAGAAAAGTCCAAGATCTGATTGTATCACTGGTGAATTCTACCTAACAATTAAAGAAGAATTAACACCAATCCTTCTTAAAATTTTCCAAAAGTTTCAAGGACAGAACACTCTCAAATTTATTTTACTAAGCAAGTACTACTCTGACACTAAAGCCAGATAAAGACACTAAAATATTTAAAGATACAAGCCAATAACTTTGATAAATATAGATGCAAAACTTCTCAGAAAAATACCAGCAAGCTGAATTTAGTAGCACGCTTAAAGGATCGTACATTACTATCACGTGGCACTTGTCTCTGGGATACACAAATGGTTCAACATATGCAAATCAATAAATGTGATACACTGCATTTGTAAAATAAAAGGTACAAATTTTATTCTCCTCTCAGTAGATACAGAAAAATTATTTGAAAAGTATTAACTTTCTTTTATAATAAAAGTTCTCAACTAATAGTGTAAAGAAATAATACACCTAAATATAATAACGGTCATACATATAAAGTCCATGATTAACATCATATCCAACAGTGAAAGTTTGTGATCTTTTCATCTAAAATGTTGAACCACTAAAAGATGCACACCTTCATCTCTCCAATTCAACATAGTACTGGAATTCCTAGTGAGATCAATTAGTTAAGAAAAAGAAAGAAAGACATCAAAATCAGAAGGTTAAAGTAAATTTTTTTTGTGTCTGGAGATAGCATAATTTTATGCGGGAAAATCCTAAAGACTCAACCAAAATATTCTTACAATAAATTAAATTAGTAAAGCTATTGGATGCAAAATCAATCAACACAAGAAAATCAATTTTATTTCTAAACATTAACACTAATATATATGAAAAAGATATTTAAAAAATCAATCCTATTTATAATACCATCAAGAATATATTTATGAATAAATTTACGCAAGGAGGGGGAAAGCCTATATACTATAAAGTATATGAACAATTTTGAAAGAAGACACAAACAGAAAGACATCTCATACTCGTTGTTCAGTGAGTTAATATTGTTAAAACATCAATACTATGCAAAGCCATCTATATATTCAATGCAGACTCTATCAAAATTCCAATAGTATTTTTCACAGAAATAGAAAAAAATATCCCCAAATTTGTATGGGATCACAAAAGTTGCTGAATATTCAAAGCAATGTAGAAAAAAATAACAACTGGAAGCATCAGAAATCACTTTCTGATTTCAAACTATATTACAAAGCTATGCTAATCAAAACTAGATGGTGCTGACATAAAAATAAATATATACAACAATGGAACAGAGTTGAGAGCCCAGATATAGACCCAGGCATGTATGGTTTACTAATTAATATTTGACAAGGGAGCCAAGCATGCCTAATGAGAAAAGGATTTTCTCTTCAATAAACAGCATTTGAAATATTGGATATTCCCACAAAATTAAATAAAATTTAACACCTATCTTACACCACTCACAAAAATTAGCTGGAAGTGGATGAAAGACTTTAATGCAGCATGGGAAACCATAAAATCCTCAGAAAACAGGGTCTTAGGAGGGCTTGACATTGGGTTTGACATTAATATTTTTGGACATAAAAAGCACAAGCAAAAAAAGCAAAAATCAAGAAGTAGGATAGCATCAAACTAAAAACCTTCTTCACAATAAAATAATCAACAAAATGAAAAGGCAACATACTAAAAAATTTGCAAATATCTGATGAGCAGTTAATATCAAAAATGTATATGGAACTCCTATAATTTAGTAGCAAAAATACAAATAACCTGATTAAAACAAATGGGCAAGGACCTGAATAGACATTTTCCAAAAAAGCCATACAAAGGATAAAAAACAATACATGAGAAGATGTTTAATGTTACTAATCACCATGGAAATTCATATCAAGACCACAATGGTTGTACCACCTCACATCTGTTAGAATGACAATCACCAAAAAGACCAGAGATTACAAGTGTTGCTGAGGATGTGAAGAAAAGAGAGTCTTGTGCACTGTTTTTGGTAATGTAGATTGGTAAAGCCGCTATGGAAAACTGTATGGAGATTTCTCAAATAATTAAAAATAGAACTATCATATGATCCAACAACTCAACTTATGGGTATATTTCCAAATAAAATGAAACCAGAATCTCAAAGGGATATCTGCACATCCATTGCAGGATTATTCAAAATAGCAAACACCAGGAAACAACTTAAGTTTCATATATATATACATATATATATACACACATATATACGTATATGTATATATCATACAGTTGTTAATAGAATACAAAATAACATATAAAAATTGCTTAGTGTGTAGCATAGCAAATAGTAACTGCTTAAGAATTAGTATCTCTCAGTATGGTAGTCTCAGGTAATTCTTGACAACTTCCTATTATACTGATCAATGAATTTAACTTTCCCTTCATGCATTACTGAAGGAGAGAGAATTACAATATGTTTAAATGTTAATGACTTCAGGAAATTAAACTCATTTAGCATTGTATAATCTTCAATAGTGACACTGAGTTTGCTGGCATTTTAAATTTGCACATTTCTCCAGTCACCTTTTCAAGGCTCCCTTGACCACACTGTTCCTCGTACTGTAGATGAGGGGGATCAGCACAGGAGTGAAGATAGTGTAGAACGCTAACACAACCTTATCGTGGTTAGTTGATCTGTAGGATTTGGGTCTCATGTAGGTGAAAATGGCAGCTCCATAGAAGAGTCCCACCACAGCCAAATGTGAGGAGCATATGGCAAAAGCCTTCTTGCAGGCTTCTCTAGAACACATGTGGAGAACAGCTACAAGGATGAGACTATAGGAGGTCAGGATGAGAGACAAGGGTCCAAGAGCATTAACACACAGCGGATATACATGACATACTCAGACAGATGTGTCAGCACAAGCCAAATGCACCAGCATGGGGGCCTCACCAAAGAAATGATCGATGTCACGTGCACTGCAAAATGGGAAGCTCAGGGTAGCAGCAGCCTGCATGAGCCCATCAGCTGCCCCCAGGAACCAAGACCCCAAAATCATTCTCAGGCATAATTCCTGGCTCATGAAGAGAGAGTATTGCAGTGGGTGGCAAACAGCCACATAGCAGTCATAAGACATTGCTGCTAAAAGGAAACTCTCACCAGCATCCAGTATGATTGAAACAAAGATCTGCAACCCACAGTCAGCAAGGGAGATGGACTTTCTTGTCAGTCAAGTAGTCAGCAGCCATTTTGGGCACAATGATGGTAACCAGCATCACATCCATGAGGGAAATTTGGCTCAGTAGGAAGTACATAGGTGTGTGGAGCCGCAGGTCCCAGTAAATCAGGAGAAGTATGGGGGCATTGCCCATAAAAGAAGCCATGGCCATTGTCAGCATCACCACGAAGAGAAAGAGGTGGGGTCCTGTGTGTTTAAAGAGTCCTAGAAGAATGAAGTCTGATGTTGTGTTTCTCTTCTCCATGATTTCTTCTGGTGTGATTCTGTCAATGGAAAAATAGAGAAGGAAGGGACTTTCATCATCTAACAATGTTAGTCTATCTTCATAACTTCTGGACATGTGCTGGATATGAAATCCAGGGTTCTGATTCAAAGCCCTACCCTCCAGTCAATATGGCTCTTGTTGACCTATCATCCCACTTTTTTTTAACTCAACCTCTTAATATTTTAAATAAGGTTAGTCTATATATTTCACAGAATGACATATTGGTTGATTGAGATAATGGACCAAAATGGATCGAAAGTAAAAAAATTGTCAAGGGCTATAAATTATAAATAGTTACTTTGGCCAATTTTATATCATTTAATAATTATTATTATTGTGCTTTCATTATGTGTACTGAAACAAAATTTAACAAGTTGAGAAAATAAACACTCATTTAAAAGTTTGTCATTTACATTTGTCTGAGTCATAGATGATTTCTTTTCAAATTTTGGAAAATTTAACACACTCAAATTAGTTCTTTTTTTAATAAACAAGAAAATAAAGTTGTTTCACTATGGGCTACAAGGACCACAGAAGGGAACAGATGAGTATAAGTAAAACAAAATTTCCCCACTGAGGGAAGACAATGTCCCCAATAACTGATGAAAATATTCTTAATTCCTCTCGTTAAATAACTATTTTTATTTGCCTGATTTTTTAAATGTAGGTATTCTAGTTCATTACTCTCTTTTCTGAAATCTTTGGTGTATTCCCACCACACTTGGAATAAAGTGCAGATTTCTTTCCCCAGCTTATTAGGACTTGGAGCCATGCCATACATATCAATTCACCGCACAATATACTGCCATGGAGACTTGAAGGATCAGATGAGTATGAAAGGAAAGTATCTTTGATGTCAATAAATGCTTGGAGGGAATAGCAATAGCTACAATGATGAGTAAGGTGATTAAAAAGAAAAGGAAACAATTTTAAAACAATCTTATTACCATGGAACATAATTATTAGTCACAAGTAAAGTATAAACATATCTTAAAAAATATTTTAAAAATACCTAAATTAGATATTTGGCCTATCTTCTGAGGATAGTTGTTTAATATTTAACAAAACAGATCTATTTTCTTAGGAGACACAAGCAAAATGACTGAGCCCACAGAAATGAACATGGCTTTATTAGGAAGGGTTTCTAGGTTGAGAGCTGTTATACATTGAACATAAGTAAGATTTTTTCAGTGTTTGCCATTTTTCAAACTGCATACTAAGAGCAAAACTTGTAAATTCGTAAAGAGCAGAAGAGCACATACACTCAAGAAGCCAATTCTCCTCTTTTAGTAGCAGAAAAGTGCACAAATTTGCCACTTTTGTTTATGGATGGATTTGCAGCCTTCTTTATTTCTGATATGGACAGCCCAAAAATATTTCATGCAATGCTTTAGAGACATAATAATCTCTGAGCCTGTTGTCTGGAATTGTCTGGTAATTGAATACTGCAGAGACGGAGATAGTGATGATGCTTTATAACCTGAAGGGTTTGATTTTGTGAATACTCTAATGTTATAAAAATCAGGTGGCAGACAGAGCCCACCTCTTGCACAGCAATCTCACACACAGGCAGTCTCTTTAAGGGACCTGTGGAAAGTCAGTGCTAATGGCTCGTTAAATTGCTACCTTCACCACGAGTTTTCACATTTGAATGGACATAACAACCCACAGTAACAGCAGCATCTTTGAGATGGCTTGTTTTACCACTGATACCAGACAAATAAGCAGTCTACCTAATCGAGGTCTTGCTGAGCCTTGGTGATTTGCACTACTGTCTATCTAGTATATGCAGCCCCTTGTTTCATATGCTACTTAAAATATCTTTCTCCTCTTATTGCCACAGACCCTGATTCCTTGCCTGCAGCTGTCTCTACCTCCATTAAACTTTTAACTGCCCTCAGACTAATCTTGTTGATGTTAGGGTATATGGATAAAGAACTCCGGACTCGGGATACAGAAGTCCTGGGTTAAGAATTATTTATTTTATTTTCTATACATGCCATGAGGAGACAGTTACTTAACCTTGTTTTGTTTATATGTTTTAAATTACAAAACTTCTTAACAGATAAATTGGATATTTTGTGGAGGAATGAATTTTTAAATAATTTCCCTTAATTTTGCACATTGAAACAAAGTTGTTAATTTCAATTTAATTTGTCAGTCTATGTCATTAGTTGATATTTTTTCCCACATAAGCAATAGCTAGAAAGTCATAGCACAAAATGTCAGCTTGATCATTTGACTGAATGCTCTGGAAATGTGAAGGTGAAATAGATAGATAAGACATACACACATGCACACTCACACACATACACATACACAAATGTGTGTCTGAATAAATAACAATGATTTTGGAACCATGACTCTTTAAAATGAAAATGTAGCACATAAATAAGCACCTCTGTAATATCCTCCACTGTTGTGAAAAATTGTGATGTATGATATTTTAGTAAATTAGGCTTTTTAACATGTAGGTAATTTAATGGAAAGGTCAATTTAAATGTATAACTTAATTTTGTGTATATAGAATTTATGCTTCTTGATCTTTTTCACAAAATATCAAAGCATTTTTAATAAAGAATGAATTGGCATTATGGATATAAAAAATGCATTTACTTGCTAAGTGAAACATTTAGCTTTTAATTAAAAGTCCATATTAACTCAGCAAATTATGAGAATATGGACAGATGCTTATACGAATTGCTTCTTTAGTCCAATTGTGGACCAAATTAATGTTAGGCTATTAAATAAGGGGACTGAAATTAAATGAAACCTTTTTTTTAATATACATATATATTTTCCTGAGGTGAGAGAGCTATTCCCACTCCAGGAATAGGTCATGGATAGTTTTCCAGGTGTACATGTACACATCCTCCAGAGAAAGAAAAGGAAACTTTTCTTCATTTTTTTTTTGAGGAAGATTAGCCCTGAGCTAACTACTGCCCATCCTCCTATTTTGCCAAAGAAGACTGACCCTCAGCTAACATCCATGCCCATCTTCCACTACTTTATATGTGGGATGCCTACCACAGCATGGCTTTTTGCCAAGCCATGCCACATCCACACCCGGGATCCAAACCAGTGAACCATGGGCCGCAGAGAAGCAGCCCCTGCACCACCAGGCCAGCCCCTTCTTCATTATTTGTAAAGTAACAAAATATCTTGCCCTGAGAATTTTTCTGATTTAGTCTAGTCCCTTTTGTTTAGAAAATAAGTGAGGAATTCTGTGTCTATTAATCCCCACATCACTCCCTTTCTGAAGCTGGTAGAGAAATTGATTAGTCTCCTTCTCCATATTTGCACTGACTTATAAGATCTTGTAGAGACCATTGTCATGAACTGTTGGAGTTTCCTTCCACAATCTCCTTTTCTCTTCCTTCTGCCACTGTGCCCTCAACAAAGAAAGTGCCTCTAGGTCCAGAAGATATTGATAAAAGATGGTTAATTTCTTGAAACAGCCACACTGTTCATTGAAAAAATCCACTAATATGAACTCAGAAACTTGAATGAATTGAATGCTTATTCAAGAACATTTATTATCCTGCTGTTTCTGGGTGGACTAGCCCACAATTTAGATCTTCAGAATAAATGTGGACAAGAGGGATACTTTTATTTTGTATCATTTGTGGATGAAATTTTACAAAGGTTACTCTGCAACTCCAAATTCAGATGTAGAATACCAAACACTTAATAAATAAGAATCATTTGAAATTAATTCATAATATAATGGAAAAATAATTCTCAAATTAGACTTACCTCTATAGTAGACAGGCATAATCCATGAGACATAGATATGGTACTGGATCTTTTTAATAGCTTGACTACAAATGTTTGCTTACATCAGTGTTGAGGGTACTGCTTTCTCCTCCTGGCCTCATGCCATACTTATTTGGAAGTCCTACATGACCAATTAAAGTTTCATACACCTACACAAGACCTTCCCTGGGGCAATGACACCTTCGAAGGCAAGTCACCTGTGTCAGGGGAACACAGATTTAACGGTTTCTTAAGAGTAAGTGATGCAATGAACTAATTAAACACCCAGGTTTTGCTAAAGGCAAAATAACCCTGAATGGGAAGGTGAAGAGATGTGGAACTATAAGGATAACAGCAAATGCAAGGACTTTTGAAAGGCAAAAACAGGAGTTCCACTCCTTGTACTGAACAGATGTGCCTTAATTACCTGAAATATAGATGATTCCTTTTTCTGTTTGATGATAATAATAATAGATTTTGTTTATTAAGCATTTCTACATGCCAGCAAATATGCTCAGCATTTTGCATATATTTTGTCTTTAAAAGAGCCCTTTGATCTATGAACTTCTGCATTCTACTAGAATGCATACACTGTTAACATTTTTAAGCAACATACCTATATTTAACTGTCCTGAGATAGCAGAGTAGAGGAATTTATGTTTAAACCACCTCAGATTTGTGGTTCTTAAACTTTAGGGAACATTTGAATCACTCAAAGGGAGGGTCAGTTACATGTTGAGAACTATGTCCTTAAATAAGCCAACTAAAGTTGAATTTTGACTCTATCCTTAGTCTTCTGTGCTGTGATAGCCTCTAAACTGATTGATTTCCAATTTTGTGTGTTTTTTAAAATCCTTTTTCTATTCCTTATGCATTTCATGATCTTGGATTAGCACTATGAGTGAGCTTCGTGTTCCTCTTCTGTAAAATATGCATAATAACATTGCTTAGTCTGTAGGATTATGAGAAGGATTAAATAAAATATTTGTAAATTACTTGGAACAGTATCTGGCCCTTTGTAAATCATGTATCAATATTCATTGTTACCATCATCGATTGTTTCCAATGGGAAAAAAAAAGTATCTTGAAAGCAAGGCTTATGTTGATTCTGACCCAAGTGTTATGAAATATTATCTAAAAAAGAAAATAAGCAAAGGCAGAGCAGTCTGTCCTTTCAATGTCATACGTGGTCATTGCTTAACAGGACTGCTCAAAGGTTATTTAGTTCTCGGGGTGAAAACAACTGTGTTTGACTTACTATTTACTAATAATCAGGGCCTAGAATCTGTGATGTTGCATATTAATGTGTATGCAATGTATGCAATGTATCTCTAAGGTGTCCAATACAGATGCAAATAATTTATGTCCAGTAATGAGGTAAGAAATCAACCAGTTTTACTTAGGTAAAAACAAAAACTCAAACAATGAGGAGTTTCTTCTCCTGACATCAAATGTGTGGTGCCTTTTCCAACATTCTGACATCAAGTGGATATCCTACAATTTAATAAATTCTGATACTACCTGGAGTCTGTACAGACTCCACAGACTTAAGGGCTCACTCACACAAGACTGCCTCCTTTAGTTGCTAGTCATAAGTATCAGGTTTTCAGGGAACCCTTCTGTCCAACTTGGCTACAAAGGGTTCCCATGACCCCTTCCTCGGGTTCTATAATTTTCTAGAGTGACTTAAAAAAAAGCAGAACAATGCTATTATAATGATTACAGCTTATTATAAAGGATAAAAATGGACAATCAAATAAAGTGGTACATGGGTGAGTTTCAGGAGGGTCTTGAGTGCAGGAACTTCTATCCCTATGGAGTTGAGTTACACTGTCCTCCTGGTATGTGTTTGTGAGTTCAGAAGCTCTCTGAACCCTGTCTTTGAGGAGTTTTATGGAGGTTTAGTTACATAGACATGCTGATAGCTATTGGTGATTAACTAAATTTCCAGTCTTTCTCTCTTCCCTAGAGGTTGGGGAATGGAACTAAAGGTTCCAAACTTCCAATCGTGGCTTGGTATTCTGGCAACCAGGTCCCATCCTCAAGCTATCTAGGAGCCCACCAAGAGTCTCCTCATCAGAACCAAAAGCAGCCCTATCCCACTTCCACTCTGGAAATTCCAAGGTTTTCAGGAGTTCTGTGCCAAGAACCTAAGACAAAGACCAATTATTTTTATGTTATAAAACAAAAAGCAGAAATAAAAATAAGAAAGTGTTTATTTCAGTGTGGCCTTCTCAGAGGTCTACAAAAAGCCCTGTTAAACTCAAATGCTCTTTGCACCAGTTCTTACGCCTTCTTTGTCCCCTCATGGATAAGTTAAACAAACTTTGAATAGACATTCATTTACTTCATATTTTTGTGATTGTTATGCATTTCACTTTGTGAAAATCAAACTTTTGCAGAAGATTCATCTGTTTATGTCTCAAATTGGATCACATTTAAAGCGAATCTGGTAAGAGTGTAAGTAACTATTATCTGGGCCTTGTAAGCATACAATTCACTTTCCCATATTCCTCATATGGAACCCTGGTACCATCTGACCCTCTTTCACCTCAGGTGTCAGAAAAAATATTTGGAACATGAGATACCACTGCATAGAACACAACCACCATCTGAAAAGCAGTGGAAATTGAGTTAGTAAGTTCAAAGAATGTGGTTTCCTGGTTAAAGTTGCCGGACTCCAGAGGCGGCAATACATGAAGACATTTTGACCTGTTCATTGTCTGAACCCAACTGGGAGAGCATGGTGAGGACTTGGTCTTAAAAGCTGAAATCAGCCTGAATGAGATGAAAGAAAAGATGAGGCACATGATAAATACTCTTCTAAGACCTGTTGACAGACTGTAGGCAACCTCTATGAGCTCTCCAAAACAAGATGACCCAGGACCCAATAAGTAGATGTCAAAACACAGACAGGGAAAAAATTAAGTAATTAAGTGACCAGTGACCCATGAAATAACTTGCATTTAGGTGTGAGCACACTTCTTTGAGGATCCTCAAAAATGGTTGAGGAACCCTTGGCTGCTTCAATGAATAAAAGTGGGTGGGAAACATTAATGGCCAGTGGTCTTTGCTGCTAAGGACACCACACATATCAGACGCTCCAAACTGTCAACAGAAAGCACTGTGAGTAGCGGTGCTCACAGATTCATCTGCAGGATTGAGAATCTCTAATTTTAGCATTTATCCATCTAAAAGTAAACAAGTTGTGTGAGGTGTATGAAATTATGTATTGTTTTATGTCCTATCCAAAGCTTGAAATTGACAAACTTCCAGTTTTACTAATCTCTTGACCGTGGAGGAAATCATATTTTACATATAATTTCCGTTTGCTGGATTTCTAATGAGGTTTAAATATCGTTTCACTCACTCAATTGCAATTCATGTTTTCTTTTATGTTAAACTATTTATTCTTGCCATTTACCTATTTTTTCTTCTGAGATTTGAGACTATTTATTGGTAAGTATTCCTTATATGCTGATTGTTTATTAATTACAAATGTTGCATATTTTCTCCTAGCTTATGACTGTTATTTATTGTTTTAAGTTTGTTTTTAATTTTTCATAAAAATTATATACTTTTCAGATGTAAATGTTGCTTTTGTATACATATACATAGTGAAATGACTATGATACTCTATCTAGTTAAGACGTCATCTCCTCACATAGTTAAAATTTTTTATAGTTACCACTTTTTGTGAGCTGAGAGCATCTGAAATCTACTCTTTTAGCAAGTTTCCAGTATTGAATACAGTATTATTGACTGTAATCATCATACTTTGCATTAGCTATCTAGATTTATTCATCCTACATAACAGCAATTTTGTACCCTTTGACCAACATTCCCCTATTTCCCCCAACTTCCCACCGCTAGTAACCACTATTCTATGTATTTAACTTTTTAAAATTCCCCATCTACATGAATTAATTAAGTTTTGTTTTTCTGTGTCTGGTTAATTTTACTTAGCATAATGTCCTCCAAGTTTATCCCTGTCTTTGCAAATGGCAGGATCTCCTTCTATTTAAATGATGAATATATATATCTGAAAATTTCTTTGTCTCTTCATTTGTCAACAGGCTTTAGTTTGTTTCCATACCTTGGCTATTGGGAATAATGCTGCAATAGACGTGGCAATACAGATATCTCTTTGAGATGCTGATTTTTCTCCTTGGTTATGTACCCAGAAAAAAAGATTGCAGGACCATCTGGTAATCCTATTTTTCATTTTTGGGGGAAGCTTCATACTGTTTTCTGTAATGGCTATACCAATTCTCAACTTCATGTGGAACCACAAAAGATCCTGAATAGCCAACATAATCTTGAGAAATAAGAACAGAGTTGGAGGCATCATATTTTCTGATTTAAACTGTATTACAATGTTATATTAATAAAAACAGGATGGTACTGGAATAAAAACATATACATAGACAATTAAAACAAAGTAGAGATGCCAGGAATAAACCCAAGCATACATGGTCAACTTAAATTTCCACAGGGTACCCAGGACCCACAATGGGGAAAGGATAGTTTCTTCGATATATGGTGTTGGGAAAACTGGATATCCAGATGCAAAAGAATTAAATTTAACTTTTATCTTACACCATACAAAGAATCAACTAAAAATGGAGTAAAGACTTAAATATTAGACCTTAACTGTAAATTTCTAGAAGAAAACATAAGAAGAAAAACTCCTTGATATTGGTCTTGACATGCCCTTTTGGATATCACACCAAAAGGTTAGGCAATAAAAGCACAAATACACAAGCATGACTTCATTAAACTAAAGAATTTCTGCACAGCAAAGTAAGAAATCAAGAAAAGGGATAAGCAACGTATAGGTTGGGTGAAAATGTTTGCATACATCTGATAGGAATTGATATACAAATATATAAGGAACTCAGACAATTCAATAGCAGAAAAAAACAAACCAATTAAAACATTGATCAAGGACTTGGATAGACAGATTTCCAAAGAAGACATAAAAATGGCCAATGGGTATATGAAGAGGTGATCAACGTTTACTAATATCGGTGAAATCAAAATCAAAATCATAGTGCGATATCACTTCACATGGGTTAGAATGGCTAGCATCAAAATATAAAAGATAACAAATGCTGGCAAAGATGTGGAGAAAAGGGAGCCAAGTCTTGTGCGTTAGTGGTGGGAATGTAAATATGGCTTTCACGTCATAATCTTTGCAATGGTTTTTGACAAGGTAAAATTATTAATAAAAATGCATTTCTCAATTGTTTATTTTGTGCTTTGAGCTTCTTTCTTCTAAAAATTCAATCTTTTCTCTGTGACTATGAGAGTCTCTCCTCTAATGTCTCCTAAAATTTACGATGACTTCAACTAGAGTATAGTGCTTTGTTCTTATGTTTCACCATTTTCAAGTAAATTTTCTGAAACTTTTGTTCAGTTAGTGATTTTGAAATTTTATCTAAGAGATTTATGTGTTCTTATTTTACATAAATTTATTTTCATTTCCCTTAGGATTTCAATTTATACTATTATGTTCTTCAATAATTATGTATACTGACTTCTAGTCTTTGTGCAATTTTTCTCCATTTTTTGCTTTTGGGTTAGATTTAAACTGAAAGGCAAATGTGAATAGAAGTGATGATACCAGATATTATTTTCTTGTTTGTTTTATTAAGGAGAGTTTATGGAATTTTCAATATTTTGAATGACTCATTTTATCTAAATTTTTTTGAAATTTATTCTCTTTTTTAATGTAAATTATGTCTGTCTCTAGTCTCTGGTCGTTTGAAGAGTGTTGCCTTTGTCTTCATGTAGCACAGCTTCAATTAAATATACCTTGGCTTCGATTATTTTTACCTTACCTTCTTGTGATAAGATATATTGGAATTTCTGAATGTGAGGACTCATATCATTTATTATTCATAGTCATTGGCTTTTTGAACATTTTCTCTTATATTGTAAAGAAAGGGCAGAATTATTTTGTATTTTTGAAATATGTGAATATACATATGCCATTTAATATATGTTTAAACCACTCTAGTTTCCATTATTTATCTTCATTATCAACAATGTAAACATCCATTATGCACTTCTCATCTATAAACGTACATTCTGATTTGAATATACTGATATCATGCTTTGGTTCTGGGGGCATCTGTGTGAAACTGGGTAAAGAGTGGGGATTGTTTCAGTATGTTATCATTGAAATTTCAGGAAAAAAACTGTAATATTAGTCTGCAAAACATTTCAATATGTAGAATCCAGGATATTCATACATATATTTGAAGTAAACAATTAGTTCTTTGTCAGGATAAGAAAATCTGAACTGAGATTTTGAAGGTTAAATTAATTAATAAAACTCACAAAAATAACTAATGGCAAAACTTTGTCCACAAGTACTATAGATTTATGTAGACTTTTGATCATAAGTTTTATCATAGGAATATTGGTATAGTCTTCCTGAAGTGTCTTACTGTAATGTAGTAAAAAAAAAGGAAGCTTTAGTATATAACAAGATGCTTCCAAAACTAAATGAAAAGAATAAGTAAATACATCTCTGAGCATCTCTCCAATTTGAATTTACCCAAAGGTAAAGGGAAATCAAGTAACTGACTAAAATTCCGCAAATAATGAAGATCCCTTGGAAATATGCTAACATTTCACATTTAATATATAACTTCTAAAGGCTTTAGAAGCTTTAAGACATTTACAACATTATATCAACTATATGAATAAGTACTGTTATGGGTATGATTCTCATTCTGCAGCTGTAGGAACTGAGGCACACTAAGGTTTGTAAGTACTTATTCTGAAATCTTCCCCTTGCTAACAGGTGGGCCCTAGATTCATACCTGTGCTGTCTGAGGCCAAGTCTCTTCTCTGCTGGGGCTCACTGTCCCACTGGCGTTTAGTGGAAATTTATATCCAAACATTGTTTTTAAGGAGTAAGAACACTAATAGTCGTTTTCAACAGGCTTACACAAATTGATGGTTGAGAGAATGTCACTTCTGGTATCTTTGGGTGTTATGCCTGGATTTTGCATTGGGAGTTGTATCCACTAAATGAAGATGGTAAATTTTATGGCTTCTTGTTTTAAAACTATTAAAATAATTCATTTGGAAAGGATAAAGTGGAAATAGACTATAATTTTTCTAGACATTTCATTGGCAATTAAAATTTAATCAGAAATATTTGTTAAAAAATTGATTTATCGGGGAGGTGAGACCAAGATGGCTGAGTGAGTGGTCTGCTTTCTCTCTCCCCCTTCGAATCTACAACTAATTGGACATTCACCGGTTAACAAAGGATATCCACATAGAATCTCAAGATGCCTGAGAGACCCTTGCTGCTATACATCGGAAGGTGGACGGACTTCCCCCTGGGAGGAGGTAGAAATAGGTGAAAACTTTCTGACCCCCGACCCCCAGACAGCCTAGTACCTGCAAGAGGCTCTGTTCCAGCAGAGTCCCCAATAACATCGCCACTCACCAAGGGTGGGAGTGTGCACTCACCAGCGGACCACAGTGGAAACAGGTGACAAGAGCCCTACCTACACCCCCGTGATTACACCTAAGCCCAGGGGGAAACTCCAGGGTCCTGCACCCGCCAGCAGGGAAAGCCTCTGCTTGCCATTAGCAGAGAGGCCCCACCCAGCATTCAGAACACAGGGAGACTCCCAGGGAGCAGATTCCCATGCAGGGCACCAGCCCACCAGCCGCTGCAGGGCCCACAGTCTCTGGTTGTGCATGGGACATTGCAAGAGGTGCCCAGACTTCCTGTGGACATGCTTGGGGACTTGGTGGAGCTCCATCACCTGGCTCCGCAGTGCAGGGGGAAACTTCAGGTTCCCACACCTCTGTCAGGGAAAGCCTCTGCTTGCCATTAGCAGAGAGGCACCGCCCAGCATTCTGAATGCCAGGAAGCTCCCAAAGAGCAGAATTCCCCACAAGGTAGCAGCCTGCCAGCCATTGCCAGGCCCATGGACTCTGGCCGTGTCCCAGATGAGGCAAGGAGCTCCCTGAGATTCTGTGAGAGTGGTGTGGGGCTGGGTGGAGCTCCAGTGGAATGGCTAGGTGGTCCATGGAGGAACTCCAGCTTCCCACAGCAGCCTCAGTGAAAGCCTTTGCACAGCACCAGTGGAGCAGTCCCAACTGGCAACCACAAGGCTGGAAGTCTCTGGGGCAAAAGTAGCACAGCTAGGTGAGCCAAGCTCAGACTGGAGAAGATACCTATAGTTCTGCTGGGACCTATAGTGGACAAGTGTGATCTTGTGGGCTCTGACAGTGACAGAGCTGTGATTATAGGTGATCCTGTTCCCAGCTGCTGGGAAAGCCCATAACACTGCTGCAGACCCCAAAGAGGGAGCACGTCTAGGTGGGCTGCAACACTAGGCACCAGCAGCCTGAGGCTCCCTTGCGATTGCCTCCACAACTGACAAGGTACCCCACGGGACCACTGTGACTACAAGGAGGGGCCCAGGTCCAGTCAGTATCAGCTGAGAGGTTCCTGGTTGGTGCAGTCTAAACAGATGCTCCCACACACACACATAGCAGTCACAAGTGGAAGCAGCGGCTAAACTCTATCTCTATGCAGTTGCACAAACCCATGCCATTAAGCAGTATGAAAAACATATTAAATCTCCAGAACAGAAGGAAAATGATAAGTACCCAGAAAACAATCCCAAAGACAATGAAATGTATAACCTAAATGACGATGATTTCAAAACAGCCATTATTAAAAACTCAACGAGTTAAAAGAGAATTCAGATAGACAACTCAATAGGTTCAGGAGCTATGTCACAAAAGAGCTTGATACCATAAAGAAGAACCAATTAGAAATACTGGAGATGAAGAACACCATGGAGGAGATTAAGAAAAATCTGGACTCTCTGTAAAGTAGGGTCAATATTATGGAGGACAAAATTAGCAATTTGGAGGATAGGAATATAGAAATGCTGCAGACAGAGGAGGAGAGATAACTAAGACTAAAAAGAAATGAAGAAACTCTCTGAGAATTATCCCACTCAAGTAGGAGATGCACCATAAGGGTTATAGGTATCCCAGAGGGAAAAGAGAAGGCAAAGGGAGCAGAAGCCCTGTTCAAATGAATAATGGCTGAGAACTTTCCAAACTTGGGAAGAGAGATGGGACTTCATGTGACAGAAGCCAATGGATCTCCAAACTTTATTAATGCAAGAAGACCAACCCCAAGGCATATAGTAGTGAAGCTAGCAAAAGTCAATGACAAAGAAAAAATACTAAGGGCAGTCAGGCAGAAGAAAATAACTTACAAAGGAACCCCCATAAGGCTATCAGCAGATTTGTCAGGAGACACCTTACAGGCTAGAAGAGAATGGAATGAAATATTCCAAACTCTGAAGGACAAAAACCTAAAGCCAATAATACTCTACCAAGTGAAAATATCCTTCAAATATGATGGAGAAATAAAAACTTTCCAAGATAAACAAAAGTTAAGGGAGTTTATTGCCACAAAACCTCCTCTTCAAGAAATGCTCAGGAAGAACCTCATACCTGAAAAATCAAAAATGGGAAAGAGGTTACAAAATCCAGAGTAAAAGAGATAAGCAGAAGTACAATAACAGAAAGTAGCTGCTCTCCATCAGAATAGGTTTGCAAAAGTTAAATAAAACATTAAAGATAAATGGAATGCAAACACCAACAATAAATATAAAGTAGTCATTTTAACCACAAACTCACAACACAGAAGAGAAAAATGAAAAAATATCTGGCAATAAAACCTAGAAGGGGAAGAGAAAAAGGGATGGAACGTTTTAATTTAAGAAAATAAGAGGCTATCAGAAAATGGACTATCTCATCTACGAGATGTGTTATACAAACCACCTGGTAACCACTAAAGAAATAACAAGAATAAAGACAGACATTACAAATAAGAAGAAAGCCAATACAGAAATTTACCTACTTGAATTAGGAATCCAAAAATCATGGGACGAGAAACAAAAGAAATGGAAAAGAAGCAGAAAACAAGTGATAAAATGGCAGCACTAGGCCCCCACGTTTCAATAGTCACTGTAAATGTAAATGGATTGAACTCTCCAATCAAAAGACACAGGTTGGCAGGATGGATCAAAGAAGAAGATCCAACAATATGCTGCCTCTGGCAAACACGCCTCAGCCCCAAAGACAAACACAGACTCAGAGTGAAGGGATGGAAGACAATACTCCAAACTAATAATGAACAAAAGAAAGCAGGTCTTGCCATACTTATATCAGACAAAATAGACTTCAAAGCAAAACTGATAAAGAAACACAAAGGGGGCAGTGTATAATGATAAAAGCGACACTCCACCAAGATGACATAACACTTATAAATGTATACTCACCCAACACAGGAGCACCAAAATTTGTAAAGAAACTACTAACTAAATTAAAAGGAGACATCAACAACAATACAATAATAGTAGGGGATCTCAACACCCCATTAACACCAATGGATGGGTCATTTGACAGAAAATCAACAAGGAAATTATAGAATTAAATGAAAAATTAGACCAAATGGACTTAATAGATATATATAGAACACTTCATCCAAAAACAGCAAGTTACACATTCTTCTCAAGCATGCATGGAACATTCTCAAGGATAGACCATATCTTGGGAAACAAAGCAAGCATCAATAAGTTCAAGAGGGTTGAAATAATGTTGAGCATCTTTTCAGATCATAATGCTATGAAACTAGAAATCAACTACAAAACTAAAGCTGGAAAAGGGGCAAAAATGTGTAGAATAAACAACATGCTACTGAGCAAACAATGGATTATTGAAGAAATTAAAGAAGAAATCAAATATTATCTGGAGACAAATGAAAATGAAAACACATCATACCAACTTATTTAGGATGCAGCAAAGGCAGTCCTAAGTGGGAAATTCATTGCAATACAGGCTCACCTCAATAAGCAAGAAAACTCTTACATAAACAACCTCAAACGGCACGTAAAAGAATTAGAAAAAGAAGAACAAAGTCAGTAAAAGCAGGCAAATAATAAAAATGAGAGCGGAAATAAATGATATTGAAACAAAAAAGACAGTAGAAAGGATCAATAAAACAAAGAGTTGGTTCTTCAAAAAATTAATAAAATTGATAAACCCTTAGCCAGACTCACTAAGAAAAAAAGAGAGAAGTCTCAAATAAATAAAATTAGAAATGAGAGAGGAGAAATCACAACATATACCAAAGAAATACAAAGGATCATAAGAGAATACTATGAAAAACTATATGCCGACAAATTGAACAACCTAGAAGATATGGATAAATTCCTAGAATCATACAACCTCCCCCAACTGAATCAGGAAGAAATAGAGAATCTGAATAGACCAATCACAAGTAAAGAAATAGAAACAGTAATCAAAAACCTCCCCATAAATAAGAGTGCACGACCAGACGGCTTCTCTGGAGAATTCTTCTCTGGAGAATTCTAGCAAACATTAAAAGAAAATGCAATAACTATCCTTCTCAAACTAGTCCAGAAAATAGAGGAAGATGGAGCACTCCCTAATACATTCTATGAAGACAACATCACTCTGATCCTCAAACCTGACAAGGACAACACAAAGAAGGAAAACCACAGGCGAATATCACTGATGAACATAGATGCAAAAATCCTCAACAAAATTTTGGCAAACTGAATACAGCAATACATCAAAAAGATTATACACCATGATCAAGTGGGATTTATACCAGGGACACAGGGATGGTTCAACACCCACAAATCAATCAACGTGATTGACTACATTAACAAAATGAGAAACAAAAACCACATGATCATCTCAATAGATGCAGAGAAAGCATTCAACAAGATCCAACATCCATTTATGAAAAAAACCCTCAAAAAATAGTTATAGAAGGAAAGTACCTCAACATAATAAATGCCATATATGACAAACCCACAGCCAACATCATACTCAATGGAGAAAAACTGAAACGCATCCCTCTCAGAACAGGAACAAGACAAGGGTGCCCACATTCACCACTCTTATACACCATAGTACTGGAGGTGTTGGCTAGAGCAATTTGGCAGGAAGAAGAAATAAAAGGAATCCAAACAGGCAACGAAGTAAAAGTCTCGCTGTTTGCAGATGACATGATCTTATATATAGAAAACTGCAAAGACTACATAGGAAAACTATTAGAATCAATCAACAGGTACACCAAAGTTGCAGGGTATAATAGCAACATACATAAATCAGGAGCATTTCTATATGTTAACAATGAACTAACAGAAAAAGATCTCAAGAACTCAATCCCATTCATGATCTCAACAAAAAGAATAAAATACCTTGGGATAAATTTAACCAAGGAAGTGAAACATCTATACAACGAAAACTACAAGACTTTCTTGAAAGAAATCGATGACAACATAAAGAGATGGAAAGACATTCCATGCACATGGATTGGAAGAATAAACATAGTTAAAATGTCCATACTACCTAAAGCAATCTACAGATTCAAGGCAATCCCAATCAGAATCCCAATGACATTCTTTAAAGAAATTGAACAAAGAATCCTAAAATTCATATGGGGCAGCAAAAGACCCCAAATTGCTAAAGCAATCCTGAGAAAGAAGAACAAAGCCGGAGACATCACAATCCCTGACTTCAAAGTATACTACACAGCTACAGTAATCACAACAGCATGGTACTGGTTCAAAAGCAGGTGCACAGATCAATGGAACAGAATTGAAAGCACAGAAATAAAACCACAGCTCTCTGGACAGCTAATCTTTGACAAAGGAGCTGAGGGCCTACAATGGAGAAACGAAACTCTCTTCAACAAATGGTGCTGGGAAAACTGGACAGCCACATGTAAAATAATGAAAATCAACCACTCCTTTTCACCATTCAATAAAATAAACTCAAAATGGATCAAAGACCTAAAGATTAGGCCTGAAACAATAAGTCTTCTAGAAGAGAATATAGGCAGTACACTCATTGACATCAGCTTCAAAAGAATCTTTTCGGACACCATAACTCCTCAGACGAGGGAAACAATAGAAAGCATAAACAAATGGGACTTCATCAGACTAAAGAGCTTCTTCAAGTCAAGGGAAATCAGGGTTGAAACAAAAAAACAGCCCACTAATTGGGAAAAATATTTACAAGTTATTTATATGACAAAGGGTTAATCTCCATTATATATAAAGAACTCACACAGCTCAACAACAAAAAATCAAATAACCCAATCACAAAATGGGCAAGGGACATGAACAGACATTTCTCCAAAGATATGCGGATGGCCAATAGACACACGAAAAGATGCTCATCATCACTAATCATCAGGGAAATGCAAATCAAAACTACACTAAGATATCACATTACACCTGTTAGAATGGCAAAAATATCCAAAAGCAAGAGTGACAAATGTTGGAGAGGCTGTGGAGAAAAAGGAACCCTCATACACTGTTGGTTGGAATGCAAACTGGTGCAGCCACTATGGAAAACAGTATGGAGATTTCTCAAAAAGTTAAAAATAGAAATACCTTATGACCCAGCCGTCCCACTACTGGGTATCTATCCTAAGAACCTGAAATCAGCAATCCCAAAAGTCCCATGCATCCCTATGCTCATCGCAGCATTATTCACAATAGCCAAGTCATGGAGCCAACCTAAGTGCCCAGCAACTGATCATTAGATAAAGAAGACATGGTATATATATATACAATGGAATACCACTCAGCCATAAAAAAGGACAAAGTCGTCCCATTCACAACAAGATGGAGAACGTACATTTTTGAGGAGTCTTGGAAAGCAGTGTTTTTTCCTGGTTGCATTGACATCCACAAAGCCTAGAGTTACTGTTAGTATCAAAACATAGCACAGAAACTGGCTAGGAAACTAAGGGTCTCTGACACACTCTGCTCCATAATCACAAGAAAAGCTTTAAAAGAGTTTTTCATGACAAAATGAATGTTTAAATAGAATCTTTGAAAACAGTGGTGAAATCAAACTCTTTTGGGATGAAGCACAGCTTTGCCTGTCTAACACCTCTATCTACCCTTCTTCCCATTCATAGAAAACACCTACCCCCTACTCACAATAAAAATAAAGACCAAGTCCAATCCAGTTATTATATTCATTTCAATATCCAGATGCCTGGATGATGTGCAGTCCTCTTCAAGACTTTCAGTTTTAGCTCCTTAGGTTGGAAAATTCCTAAATTAAGAAAGAAAAGATTTAAACTCACAACATTCAAATATAAAATGATATAAATATAATATAAATTCAAATATAAAAAGATATAACAAGAGAACTTCAGTATAAATTCACACTACAAAATGGGTAGAATGAGAAATAGAAAGTGGCCACTTGTTCATATTATCACGTCATACTGGGTGGGATAGTTTAAACCTTTACTTTTACCCTGGTGGTAGTGTGTTGGCTTTCTTCCATAGCCCATTAAATATCCCCTGAATGTCTTCTCTTGTGGGTCTTCCTGTCCATTGTCCATTGTGAACCTGAACTCCATCCTCTGTGATTTTTTCCCAGTTTATTATTCTCCAAAGCTTTGTTTGAGTTGGATATTTCTGATGGAGTCCTCCCTGGGATCACGTGGGTGTAGCTTCAAGGTCCTCACAATTTCTTTAAGATGGAATTATGACAGAATGTTGACTACAAAACTTGCAGTTTCTGAGAAACCTCAGAAACCTTATTACTAAATTCTATCTTCTGAAGTGAAAAAATAATTAAAAAACAAATAAACTATAGGCAATTCCATATTTCATATATATATATATATATATATATATATAACAAATATGACTGAGCTTTCACCATAAATTTCTATTCTTGTTTCAGGACAGATATTTCTGGGTGATGGTGCATGTGATAAAAACCAGTAGCTTCTATGGGAATGAGTCAATTGATCACTTTCTTTTCCACAGAAACTTGCCTACTGGCCAGAAATCATACACTATAAGATTCCATGGGTAAGGTACTATATATATCCATGAGAGATGTAATTGTATGGGTTCTTGGAGGGAGCTATTATCCAGAAAGGTAAATACATTGGCTACCAAATACAGGGGCTAAAACATGTGCCTATATGATGAAGAAAAAATTGCTGCCCTGTATAGGATGGAAGAGTTCAATATAATCAGCTTGACCCCAGGTGGCTGGCTCATTCCCTCAGTGAATGTTGACATAACAGTTGCTTATCTTTGGCTTACTTTGTTGGGAGATTGGGCATTAACCAAACCAGTTTTGATGAGGCCAAGTTCATTTCACTAAGCCCATGTATTGACTCCACTCAAGCTATCATAGTCACTGTGTAGAGGCGCCCCTCATGTAAGCACCAAGTTGGCTGGAGAAAGACGCTGGTATATCCTGGGTAATGGAAACATTTCCTCCACGTTATTGGGGCCTTCTATGAAGTGATGCTCTCCTGAGTGGAGCACTTAGAGCACATGTATATATGCACCATCTATCCCTATCCCAAACAGTCACCATTTTTAATGTTGTGTTTCCCAAATCCCGGGGTAACCATGTATCCATTATTTACAATAATGTTCTCATAGTAATCTGTACCCTGCTTCATTTAGTTTCTTCACCTTTCCCTCCTAGACTTCTACAACCATCCACTATACTCCCTTAAATAACGTCTGTTGTCACCAAGATTCCCTGTACTCACAAAATCTTCTCAGAACGACTTCTTCACCCCAGGAAAACCAAAAATTGGTTATTCCTTAAAGAAATATGAAGAATCTCTCAAATCCTTCTAAACCCCTGGGCTTCATAAAGATACCATCACAGAGTAGTCCATTTCACTCTGAATTCTCTCATTGATCACAGCTCTGCTAACCCTTATCTGTAATCTACTGCCACTCCACCTTAAAAATGAGCAATTATCATTTCCACAAACAGAAAGAGATGCTCAATGTCAGGTCAGAGCATCCAACTTTTCTACTTGTTTGAAGAGCAAGATCAAATCCATTGCAGCCATATTTTTTTTCTCTAAAGAATGTATATTTATGTGCTGATGAAGATAATCCAGTAGAGAGGAAAATGGAAAGAGGAGATGGTGAGAGAGGATGAGCCTCAGGCATAAATAGAGAGGTGGACTTGCGCAAGAGCAGGGTCATCATGCATCACCACAGAAAACATGACTGTGTACAAGGGTCCATGGTGCAGTAAACTAATACATTTGTGGTGGGAGAATTTGAGTTCTGATTGATCATGATTTCTTAAGATATTTACTTACTTTTCCTAGATGAGACTAAGAACGTTACACGTCTGTTGAAGTTTGGTAGAGAGAAGGAAGTGTAGATTACTTGTTTGGAGAAAGTCCACAGAGACTAGGGAGAGATTGTGACATTGCAGAGGGACGAACTTGATATCTGTGTTGATAAATTTGGAATGACATCTGTCAGCATGGTTCTGGATTTCCTCAGCCATGTTTCACTGCCATGATTGGATCTTGCAGGCTTGATAATAGGCTGAGTGTGAGGTTTAAGCAGGTTGGAGTTTTTCCAGGTAAATGCAGAAGGGGTACCAACCTGCTGGAATCAGAGATATAGATGTTGTGAATTAAAAACTAATAACAACAATAAAATTACTGGCAGGTGTTTATCACTTATCCCCTCCTCAAATGTGAAGTAGTGGAATCGATTTGTGTAGTTTTGTATTTGATCATATTTGTATCACATATATGATATATGAAGCATGGATATATATATATATATATATATATATATATATATATATATATATATATATATGAAACATTTGTTAAATAATATTTTTTAATATTTTACTGTGATAAGTGGCCCCATTTTTAACAAACCCAATAATTCAAAATTACTTTAATGTACATTTATCTGGATTACAAATCTTTGGATTGAATGGGATAATAAGAAATCCTAAAATCTATGGAGTCCTTGCACTGTGGCAGGCACTAGTAAACATTTGGCACATCTCTTTCCATTTGATTATTTGAATATCCCTTAAAACGAATTCAAAGACTTGTCAACAAGCTATACTCCTAAGTAATTTGCCCCAGTTGACTTCTTAATCACTGGGGAGCTAGACTCTTCTCTGTGAGACTAAATGCAAATTTTATTGCACTAAGAGTCAACCTGCTACTTCAGTAGAACAGCTGACTGCATTACATTTTTTATGGATCAATTTTTTTACCCCTCTACAAATAGAGGGAAATGTTTTGGCAGAGTAAAATTTAATTTAGTCATGGTCACCAATAATTCTCTCTGAAAATTCACTAGACAGTAGGCAGGAAACCCCCTGATACTACTTCTGCAATTATTTAGTACTTTCTGCACCTCTATTAAAGAGGATTAACAATAGTTCTATAACTGACAAAATTTCAATAACCATGATCTGACGTCTCTTATAACTCTAAAATCATATTTTGGAATAATCAAGTGCATCCTTTTTTGATTTAATTCTCGGCATCAGCAGAATGCAACAGTATTAATTGGGTGGATTGCTTTGCTATATTTAAGTGCAGAACTGAGTGGATATGCAAATAAGAAATATAGAGTGAATTGCCCAAGATTTTGACCCCAATGGACATTGAGGATCGATTAAGGGTAAAGAGGAATATCTAAGACTTGATGGTGTAATGTTCTGTATATGGAATATAGAAAGTCATACTTTTGTCTTCCAACAGTAAAACTTGAGGGAATTTGGTATAAAATGTCTTAGTTTGCTTATCCTGGAATAAGGTAATAGGAAAGGAAATGTTTTGACTAAGAAATACACATGCAAATGGAGAAATATTTCACTAGGGAGTGAAGTTGGTTTCTAATTCCAACAAGTCCTGAACAACAGGACCATAAATGTGGCCCTAGGTTTTACGTTGAAGTGAATGATGAGCAGTAGGAACAGTGAGGAATGGATATTACAGTATCCTCAGTGATTTTCTCTTCATGAATTTTAGTAAGTAAAGAAAATGTTCTCATGTCAGAAAGAGAGTATTGATTTGATGCAGAGCCTATCGATGCATGACATGATCTTGTATCATAGCCTAAGACACTATGTCAGCAAAGTTTGGTACTTAAACATTTTAAATAATTCAATGGACTGTTAGAAGAAAATGATGTCATTAAAAATTTACTTCCTCACCCAAAATACAAACTTAGGAAGAACTTGAGACAAGTTGAGTAATAGTAATATTATTAAATTAAGTTGATTTGAGCTAGCTTTAACCTAGAAAGATATTTTGGAGATAGAGTTTTCCTATCTTAGAGAAATATTTTCTGTTGCACAGAGAATAGACAGTTTCATACCAAACTGGAAAAGCCAATAGTGAACTTAAAATGTAAGAAGAGGTAACATGAGTGAGTTAGAATTTAATGATGTGCAGCCATGGAATGATATGTGTGATCTTAATTAAGACAAAATTTCTCTGCACATGCGGCCTCTCAATGGTTCAGTTATGGAATGTAAAACGAATATTCACACTTCTTGGGGACCTAGTCTGTGCTGAACATACAGAGCTCACTTAATTCCATCTTTGCAGCTCTTCTTCAAAGTTGTCAGGAATGAGTTAGCCGAGGCTCAGACAAACAATTTGATGGTTGATTTTGGGCTTATTGTCTATAAGATTTCTTAAAAGTATACTTAACATGTAACTTTTGAAAAATAAATTTAAGACCATGAGATTGGCATATTTACTGTAGTAGGTCCTGTAAGTTTATCAATTTTCCTTTTACCTCTATAAATGTCAGCAATAAGCTTCTTAAGATGATCAAGGGAGACATTAATCATAAACTCAACTTGTAGTTGCAGGAACAATATTTTCCAAATCATAAAGTAACAAGAGGGTGGTGCTTCATGCAATTTGGGGGCATTAAATAAGGTCCAATACACGAAAAAGAAATCTGTTGGGCATCAATGAAAATAGATCCTGAGATCTAGCTCCTTTTTTTCATGTACTAAAAGCTTTAAATTCCAGATTTACAGGACCCTGAAAGTAACTATTGGTTTCCATTGCCTGACAAGATGCCAGCTTTCAGTTTAGGAAACAAAATACTTATAACTATCATCAAAGAATTTTATGATACTCTTTGGTGTAATTTATGCAGCAGAGCAGCAAAATGCAAACTTCTCTCTCTTCTAAACATGGAATACATATGCTTGATCCAGCTATGTTTGTTCAGCATTTGCTATTGGAGACACAACTACTGGGAGGACTAGTTGGCACCTTTCTTCCCTGAATTTAAATCTAGGTTAAACAAAGGGCTGAGGTAAGTATCCCAAGAGTCACTTCTCTCCTATTTCCTGGTCACATATGCTAAAGACAGATCTTTAAACTAAACTGGCCACCAAACTGGCCACCTTTTATCAGTATGAACTATCATATGAATTTAGTTCTAAGGAAAAACTTTGGTCCATTTCATGAGCCAGATAAAATGTTGAGAACCACCATGCAATAGTCACCGTGCAAGGCCACAGGTAATGAACGGTTCATCAAGTGCTACCTTAGCCCCAAATGTTGACCAACCCTCTTGGTTCACTCAGGCACTAGACCTTTGTCTTTTGAAATCAGAACAATCCTCATCTTAAAGGGACAAGGTCAAAAGTGAGATGAGAGAGCCAGACATGAACAGATGATCAGATAGGCAAACATTTGGTGATGTTCCTGTGTCAGCACCCTGGTAAAGGTCAAAATAGTTTAGCATAATGATAGCTAGGCATCCTGCACTCACAGCCATGGTCTATGCCAAAGGATGTGCATTTATTATTGAACTTAATTGTCTATGCCAAGGGATGTGCATTTATTATTGAACTTAATTGTCTATGCCAAGGGATGTGCACTTATTGTTGAACTTAATTCTCCAGAAGAAACAATGACACTAAATGTGTACAGAGTTTACACCTCCATGAATAACTCTGATGCCCCCACCTAGAAACATTGCTGTGGTCTCTTTTCCAGGGCTGTCTTGATTCTTTCCTAACTAGTCTCCCACAGACACTCCTCCTAGAAACACTCTGCTCACCCAGAGCATCTCCTGTGAGTTCTAGAAATGTACCTAAAATTATTCCTCTTTAACTGGCTTCCCATCTCACCCAAAATAAATCCAAGTCCTTATCATGATCTGGTATTTCCTACGCAAATGTCCTAATGTGCTGTCCTTCAAAATACCTGGCCTCATGGCTATTGTCCTGAGAAAGTAGATTTTACCTTTTACTTGCTGTTTACTCAAAGTTGAAAATTGTTAAACCAGACCTGCTTGAACATTGCGTCCACATAATGGTGTCTTTTGAGTTCTCTTATCTGTCTCTCCCTTTACCCCACTTTATTTTTATTTGTGGGACTAATCACTATATATAACATCAGATCGGATGTTAGAGTTTGCTTGCCTATTCTTTGTACACTCATTAAACTTTAACTATGTAATTGTAGATTCTTGTGAAGCATTTCAGTACGTAGCTTCACACACATACAATAGAAACTAAGTGAATATCATTTGAGAGAATTATGGAATTATAATGATGGTGATTGTATGTTTTATCTTTACCTGTTTAGGTCATCAGCTTTATTTCTGAAAAGTTATAAAAAGTAGAAACTGTGTACAATCCCATCTAGCATCCATGATCAACCAAATTATGCACCTGTTATGTCCCTGACTTTGCACTTTTCATTGTTAGCATTTTTCAACTAAACAGCTATAAAAGTGAGTTTCATTTTCTCTATGGAAATTTCTTTTTCATAATTTTATTCATGCTGAAATATTGTATGAAGTAATAAATCATTTTAACTTCTAAATATGAATAATTGCAGCAAACCATTAATTGTTGTTCCTTACAGTTGAAAAATCAGTAACACAAGTATGTAACCAAAATCAATGTCTTGGACCTGAAGTGACATGAGATGTCTCCTTCAGAAAGATGAGCACACATAAAACAGGAAATCCCACATGGAGACACAGTAAAGGAAGAAATCAAACATATACTGAAATTATGAGACATACAACAATCACAGTTTAAGCATGTTTGGGAGACTGAGTGAAGGAAAGAACAAATTGTCAAAATTGAGGTAACATAAAGAGAAAGGGCTATAAAAAGTTGAGTTACACAGATAAAAAATCCCAAAGGAAAGGTATAGGCATAAAAAGCTAGAAAAATTATCCAGAAAGAAAAATTTATTCACCTTTAAACTTCTTGATTCCTTTCTTGTAAATAATTAACATATGATTTTAATTTTGCAGCTCTACTTAATCACTTAAATCTGAAGAGGTGAGTACAAACATACATGAAGTATAAATCAAGAGCCTTTTCCTGCTCATACCTGCTTTTCTAGTGGAATAGCTTTGCAATTGCTTGATTCTGCTTCCACTGACAGTAAATAAACCAAAACACAGAGAGAAAAAATAAACATATAATCTCAATATACTTTGACCTACTCTGAAATATGGAATTAAGCCTGATCTTTTGCAAAAGAGTAACAATTATACTACTTGATTTTAATAAGCCATGGTACACAGAGCAAAGCGTTTACCAATTAGGAAACTTAGAGTATTGAAATAACTAGAAATTTGAAGCAATCACACAGGCTCAAAATCTGATTGCATCAGTTACTGTATTTGAGAATATTATTCTGCACATCTATGAATACTACTTTTCTTATTTGAAAAATGGAGATATTAATGCCTAAATTAACAGAATTTTGGTTTGGGAAGTATTATAATAAATGATGTACTGTGAGGAAGATCTCATGTAATTTATGGCATCTCAAAAGTATATGAGAGAAAGGTAAATATAGATATAAAGATATCAATAGAGATAGAGAGTATATATGGAGATTGAGAACAATTGCCATACTCTTGTACATTTTCATTATCATGCTACTTATTGCTTGAAGCAGTGGAAAATGGAATGCAAAAATATATATTATGTAATCTTTGATTTTTGCCATGTGTAATATACCTAATGGAGAAAAGAAAATTATGTAAAAAATCTGTGCATTTGATTTTGAATTCTGTACGGATTCAGAAAATGGAATCATCATTATAGGAGAGAGAATATTCAAATAATATTTTATAATTAAGGTCGATCTTGTAGGGCATGCAATATATACTTGTGTAGTTCAAATACTTTGATTTTGGGTGATGGACACATTTTTAGGAAAGGCACAGAACTTATAAAGTACATGAGAGGTAAAGAATCATAGTTCGTCTGTCTGGAGTAGTGGCAGTGGGGAGGAAAGTCCAGAAATTAAAGATGTAGAAGAAGGCTAGGTAATAAAGGACTTAGAATTTAATCATGTGAAAACTTTCTGAGTCACCTATGCCAGTTGCTGTTGTCAGTTACTGTTATCAATGTGATGTACTAAATTGACAGATGTTCAGGAATGCAGGGATTTCTGTAATTTGTTGATCAATTGTGAGCCATGTGCTCGGCTGGGTGTTATCAAGAGAAGAATGATTTAGTTATCTTGTTTACCTTTGCTGGTTATGACACTAGACTGACTGTGTACTTTAAGATCATTTGCTAAAATGCTTACTAAGAAAATTGGAAAGGGAGCATTCATTTCAGTTGATTGAACAAAAGCTGCGATATTGAATGAAAAACAATTTATTTTAAACAAATGTTAGCAAAATCAGTTACTTTTTATGCTCTTGTTTTGTTTGATATTCTGAGTTTTGTTTTTGTTTTTTCTTCAAGGAAGTTCTCATGTGTTCTCATGAGTTCTCATGTGGAAATGGAATCCAACTTCAAATCACTTCATTTTACTGGGGTTATTTCCCTCGAATCAAACTGGAGTGCTTCTCTTGTTTTTTCTCATCCTCATCTTCCTTCTCACCTTGATGGGTAGCTCAGCAATGATTCATCTCATATGCTTGGATCCCGAGTTCTGCACACTGATGTACTTTCTCCTCAGCCAGCTCTCCCTCATGGACCTGATGTACATCTATACCACCATCCTCAAGATGGTGTTCAACTACCTCTCTGGCCAGAGAGGCATGCCCTACCTGCCTTTTGGGGTGCAAAACTTCTTCTTCCTGACCATGGCATGTTCTGAAGTATTACTGGTGGACTTTATGATCCACGATTTTTATGTGGCTATTTGCCACCACTCTGTTATCCAATATGAATGAATAAATAACATTTAAAGATGATCATACAATCTTGGTTTGGATATTTATCAACTCTTTGGTGTACCCAATTTACAGTATTCATATTCCTTACTGCCAATTCAGGGTCATTGATCAATTCTTCTGTGATGTCTCAGCTCGATTGCCTCTGCTTGTATGGACACATGTGTCTATGTGGACATGCTTTTTGTGAACACTAGCTTCTTTTTCCTTTTTTCTTTCCTTTGTATCACTGCTTTCTATGGTTAGGTCCCTTTTGCTGTCTAACATATGCACTCAAAAGAAAGAAGAAAACGATCTTCACCATCCGTTCAACACATCTGACTATAATGACATTTTCCTACACAACTTTTGTCTATACCTGTCTTTGGCCCAGGAACCTCTGCTTACCAGCAAAATATAAGCTTTTAGCAGTCTCCCACACCATTCTCACCCACACGCTGGATCCTATTATCTGAAGCCTGAAAATGAGAAAGTCCTGGGCCATAAGAAGCATGTTTGGGATAGTCTTTTCTATAAAAGAATAACCATGGCTGACCTTACTCTCCTTTATTTCCCTTCACGTGTTGATCAGAACACCCTAGAGCAGCACTGTCTAATAGAAGTACAAGGTGAGCCACACGTAATTTAAAATTTTCTAGTAGCCACATTTAAAAAGTGAAATTGATTTAAAGAATTTATTGATGTAATGCAAAACATTATAATCAAAATTGCTATTAACAACATTGATGTTAATGACATTCTTACAATATATTATGTTACATACATGGTGTGTATATATATATTACTATTTATATAATGATATTTAAACTCATATTGACATTATCATTTCCATATGTAATCAGCATAAAATTATTAATGCAATCTTTTGTTTTCTTTTTTAAAGATTGGCACCTGAGCTAACATCTGTTGTTAGTCATTTCTTCTTCTCATTCTCTTTCTTCTTCCTTCTTACTACTCTCCAAAGCCCTCCCAGTACATAGTTGTATATTCTAGTTGCAGGTCCTTCTAGTTGTGCTATGTGGGGCACCACCTCAGCATGGCCTGAGGAGCAGTGCCAGGTCCATGCCCAGCATGAAAACCGGCAAAATCCTGGGCTGGCAAAGCAGAGCACAAGAAGTTAACCACTCAGCCATGGGTCTGGCCCCTTTTATGTTGTTTTCAATGTCAGTCTTCATAATCTTGTGTGTATTTTAAACTTAGAGGACATTGAACTTTTGACTATACATGTTTCAAGTGCCCAGTTGCCACATGGGGCCAATGGCAACTGCATTGGACAGCACAGCCTTAAAGCATCCGATAAAATATTTTCAAAATTATATATATGCAGTATATAAAATGCATTTGTGATTTATAAAATATAGATACTGGAATGTGAAGTAAGAAGACAAGCATGCAAATCTGATGTTAATAAGTCTGCTTACCTGTTTTGCTTTATCTTGAATGTAATTGATATCTGGAGTCCAACTTCTCCTAACAACCTTTTATAAAACAGTTTTGAGGAGGATTATTTAATTTAGTGTATTTCTGATTTCAGTTAAAGTATTGAGATTAAGTGACCTCCATAAGGATATGGGAATAATCAATAACTTATTCTAAATTAAATTTAGAAGCATATATTTAAACAAGGTGAAAGTGGTTATTTGTATGTAAGTAAACTATTTACTTAAAGACATGGAGACAACTAGTTAGCTATAGCATGTGACATATGAAGTAAAAAGAGAAACTTCAGGTTTTAGCTACAACATGTAAAATATAAATACAACTTTTCACAGGTTGAAATTCTATGCTAACTTAGAGGAGGAAGAAATATTTCTCTACTTTTCTAGGTCTTTTTGGCTGGTCTAAGAGTTAAATAGACATGAGATAAAATAAGAGGAGAAAGTCAAACAAGTTCAATAACATGTAAACATGGAAGACAACCAGGAAACCTGAGTAACTCACCAGAATGGCCAAAGTCCCCACTTAAATACCATCTTCAGCTGAAGACAAAAGATGGTGTTTGTGGTAATAGTTTAGGACTTCAAAGGGAGGAAGGAAATTTACATTGAGATGGAAAAGTAAATGTTTGGTAGACACACGTTTGGCATACCTTGCAAAGACAAAGGGAAATGGAGAGGTGTCTGATGAAATGGACCTTGTTAGTTTCCTCCCTGTCCACCACATCTAGTTCGTATAATGCTATAGTTATCTATGTTGATAGCTCTGCCTTGGAACAGATCTTCTACCTTAAATTCTTTTAGGCAGTTAGGCAGAAGGTCAAAGTTTCTTCCTCAGTCTTTTATTGTTAAAAATACTCAAGCTGAAGAGACACATTGAGGTAGCAAATTCTGCTCTGCTACATTAATATTTCATAATGAAGTGTATAACAAAAGTTTTACTACTATTTTACTAATACACTTAAAGTTACTTCAGACTATGAAGGAGGTTATGTAAGAGTTTTAATGATTATAGAAAAGAATGAAGGACTCTTAAAAGAGTCCATCCCCACAACTGTCCAATTATTACCCAAGTTCAAACTTCTAGTATCTTTCCCTGGCATCTTTAATACCTTTTTAAGTGCTTTTGTGTCGAGAGTCAGTTTCAAAAAATTATTTCCTATATATTCCCATCCAAGGTTTTTTTCCTAAAATATAAATATGATATTTTCATTCCACAAGCTATATTTCCCTATTGAATTCACAAAACTTTCCAAACTTAAAATCATATTCAAGTGCTTCTAAAATGTACATTCTGTCTACCTTTGCCTGTTTCTACCACCCAATCCAGAAGCAATGTCATGGTTCCCTTAGATCTCTAGCCTGTCTCTGCAGCCCTCAAATCCCCTAGACATCTGAAACTTAGCTCAGGCCATTTCCCAGTTTTAGAAAGTTGTGCTTCACATTTCTTTGATGGCCAATCTGAGTCATGCCAACTTATGACCACATAACTTACAATTCACCTCCCATCTTTTCATGTCTATAACCAATATTGCCCTCCCCACACCTCCACTCCTACAGTGCTTAAGATGACATATTTTAGTGACACGTTTTCATGTCTATTTCTGAGTCTACTTTTAAATTGAAAGTCATGGAATATAGTAATAATTAGGATGATAATGCTAGCTAGCATTTAGCAAATGTAAATGTTCACCTACATTATAACTCAGTCTTTACTACAATACTATCGTTTTAATATTTGCTTCACTTTGAATGAGCACTTTGGAGTTTTGGTAGATGAACAGTTCTGCTTTGGGTCAGAGAACTAGAGGAAAAGGTCTCTGTTTGGGAGATAATCTTTTTTATCAGAGCTGAGGTGATTAGTCTCCACATTATCCTGGTTCTGTGTGAATAAGAATCTTACTTTTTGATCTGTGTTTCTGTGGTTTTGTGATTTATAATAAGAAATACATATTTGTTCTTCATCAGGTCCCATTTCTGGCACAGTCTTCTAGAACTCTTGGAATTTCCTAAGTGATTAGAGCTATAAAGATGTCTTTTTTTATGTAAATGAAAATACTTTTAGAAAGAACCCAGGTAAGCTAAGTATGGAGATGGTTGTCATGGGATCCAATCATGTAATCAGAGGGTGGGGACTTTCAGTCTCATCTCTCTTTCCTCCAGGATGAGGAGAGGGGCATGAGATTGAGTTCAATCGCCAATGACCAGTGATTTAATCAATCATGCCAATGCAATGAAGCCTCTATACAAATACAAAGGACTAGGTTCAGAGATCTTCTAGGTTGACGAAACAGACTGTTTCCAGATGTAGAGCCTCAAGCTCTTCTGTTCATGACCTTTCAAGACTTGATGCTTTGTATCTCTTCATCTGGCTGTTCATCCATATCCTTTAATGTTCTTTTTAATAAACCTGTAATCTATTAAGTAAACGAGCTTCCTGAGTTTTTTGAGTTAATTTAGCAAATTAATCACAAGTGAGGAGGGGCTCATGGGAGGCTCAATTTTATGGCCCACAGATCAGAAGCACTAGTACTTGGACTTACTTTTGGCATCTAAAGTGGGGGCAGTCTTTTTGGACTGAGTTCTTAACCTATGCATTCTGATGCTATCCCCAGGTTGATAGTGTCAGAATTTAGTTAAATTTGTGGGACACCTCGTCAGTGTCTGGGGAGAATTGACTTAATTGCTTAATGGTGTAGAAAAAGAAAACATATTGTAGTGCCTCCCACAGAAGAATGGGGTTCTATGGCATGCAAATACTAGATACATTTATTTGTATTGTGTTATTTGTGGACTAAACTGAGCATATTGAGAGGTGACACCATTTAAGGAAAATTGTGAACATGCTGCATGACACATCTGAAGGAAAAAATAACCAGATAATTTCTCTACTCAAAGGTTAAGGTTCATTGCCTTGAGTCTCCTTTTATCTTTAAATGAGGAATGATCTTTGAGCCAGATACCTCAGTCTAGGATACAGTTCATTTATTTGCTTTACTGGAGCCAGTTTTTCTTCTTTAATCAAAATTAAAAAATGTACATTTTCCTGCTCTGAATATGTTCTCTGGGATTAGTTTTTGCGTTTTGGCTTTAGTGTTTTGGTCTTTCTACCATTGATTTGATCTCTAAAAGTCACCAATAATATGATTCTTCATTTAGTAAAAAATGTAATATTTCTTACTATGTCCTGGAAAAATTAAACAATCAACTCACTTTTATGCAACAGTAACAACAGATGCTGTAGAGACAATGCCAAAGTAAAAAAATTAGTCTCCGAGATTCCCACCAGGCACATGCAATTGGGAGGATGTTATGGAAATTCACTCACCTTCATCTACACTTTATTAATTCAAGGTATGCATTGAGCATTTTTTGTGTGATACTCATGGTTCTCATTACTGTGTGTAAAGCAGTGGACAAAGAGATACACCCTCTGTCCTTGAGGATACCAAATGTTGGTGTGAGCTGTAAACACCTAAAGCACATGTTATATAGTCATACTAGGCATTGATGAAGTGAGGGAGATTTATCACATAGAATCATCAGGTAGGCCACCCTGACATGATGAAGAGACTGGCCATATCAGCCTCAGGGAAAGAACTCTCAAAGACATCACAGAACTGAGGGATGAGAGCAGCAGGAAGCTGTGAGTGGGAGAGGGGTACAACTTGTAGATCTGAGTAGCCTCTTCATTTAGTATTTGAAAGTGCAGGAAAATGGAAACCTCTATCACAGCCACTGCTTCTAAAGAATTGCATTCTTCATCCTTAAAACATCATTTATTTTCTTTTAAATTTTAGACTTTGCTCTTACAGAAATATTAAACTATAAGAGCCACCAAGGAACCAAATGACTTACATCTCTAATCATTCTCCTGAAAAATAGTATCTAAAAAGGCTACTTCTGTCATGAGGATAGACAATACACTTTTCCATCTCAAAGTCCCTTCCAATTCCAAGAACAAGTCATCAACATAATCACAGAGTGAAACAGGAATGGAGGCTTGGGTGCATGTCATTTCTTTGTCATGTCATTGGTGGTTGGCAGCTGCAAGTATGCATTTAAAGCCTTTGAGACAACACAGAACAACAGGGAGAATACTATTATCACTATAAATAGGATAATTCCCAATGTTTGGAGTGAACTTTGGAGCCGTGGTTCCCAGGGCCCAAAGCAATCCAAATCAAATAATTCAAAGACCCTGTTGAAGAAGTCAATGTTTTGAGCCAAGCAGTCTGTTCAGTGATATTATCTAACTGAGTTTCAACTTCCCTAGAAGTATTAGCCCAGAAGCTGCAGGTGGTGTTGGCCACAGTACAGCCAGCTCCAACATTTTCGAGAGTTAAGAACAGGTTCCTGACCACATTCTCATTGACATTTACTCCAAACCAGGGAAGTAGGGCTCTGCCAAAGGAAGCAAATCATGAAGCATGAATGCCTCGTGGTAGGTCCTTTTTAACTCTGTGATGTAAATTCATGGGGAACAACCAATGAGGTGTCTAATTTCTGAACAGTTAGGGGCACAGCTAGATAACCTAGGAAGCATTGTCCACTTATGCACCAGCCATCTAGGCATTCACAGGCCCAAGGAGAATAGTAACCACCACAGACTAAGTCCTATTGGGACACAAAATATTTTCATTAAAGTGGGACTATTAATGGATTCATTTTCAGGGATTGTTACATTTGTCTGTTCAAAGCAGGGGTCAGTTTTTCAGTGCTTTGGGAAAGCAAATCTCTCAGCTTGAAATAAACAGTTGTTCTAAATGCCTTACAAAGATAGATGCTGCTGGTGAGATCTTTCCACAATTGGGGATAGACATGATTTAGATAATCAGGAGAATGTGATGGTGCAAATGTACTAAGATTTTCATAGATAATTGTATCCTACTGGGAAATTTCAGTTATCATAAAAGAAACGTAAAAAACAAGGCACCAGATGTCCTGGCCATAAGAGTTGAACTTGCTAAGTGACTTTTAAGGGGTGTTGATTGTAGTCTTTAATGACATTGGGAATAGAAGATAAATTGGTGAAAGGAGGACCAGAGGGTCTCTAGCATCACAGATAGACTGAAATCTTGTATGACACATCCCAACAGCAAGGTTTGCCATTGAAAGACTTTAATCCTATACCAGACCCTTCCTCTGACATCAGCAGATCCTCCCTCTCCAGTGAAATATTTACTTCAATTTACAAACACATTCATGTATCCCATCTTTAAACATGATCAAAACATCCCTTAATAAGACATTTCTTCATTTATCCATGTCTTTTTATACCACAGAGTATTCTATAAGTAATAGAATACTGCTTTCTCATCTTTCTTCTTTCTTCACCACACTCGAGCTAGGATTTTATTCTTAACTGCTCCTCTGAAATTATCATCAAAGTCACTAAAACCTTTTCCTTTCTTTGTTCTTTTTCTTTTTGGTGAGGAAGCTTTTCACTGAGCTAACATTTGTGCCAATCTCCCTCTCTTTTGCATGAGGGATGCCCCCACAGCATGGCTTGATGAAAGGTGTGCAGTTCTTCGCCCAGGGTCTGAACGTGCAAACCTGAGGCTACCGCAGAGCATGCAGACTTAACCACTACACCAGCAGGCTGGCCCCACCAACACCTTTTCACTGGCAAATCTCATGGTCATTTACATGCCCTCTCCGGTAAGTTTCCTTTTTTTCTTTTAATGAAATTTATAATTAGATTACACAGTACACTTTTGATTTAAATTTCTACATATAAAATAATGAGTAAATTTAACCTTTAGAGCATTACATATGTGATAGAAGGAATGTCATTCCTTTAAAGCAAGTTTTTGTCTGTGAGTGTGTGTCGTTTTATTGGCATATTTGTGAATTCTTCACTAATTTTTGTAGTCTCTTTATCTGCCAAGCTTCCACCTTCATTATATATTTTGTCTACTTATATTGGGCACTGATGATGCATGCATGGATTAGTAATGAGTACTCTGCATTATTTTCAATTAAATATCATGAAATAAAACACATTTATTTGTTTGGAAATGCATTCAACTGGAAGAATCATATCTTTTACTCTGACTGTTAAAAGGGCAATAACTCACCAAGAGGGAAAATCACAGCAGAATTATGTGATAAATCATGCAGCAGATAAAAACATGCAAAAACAAACAGTAAAGTAAGCAAAAAGAGGCAAGAATTCAATAAAGGCAGAAGCGTTCTATAAATCATATTTGACATAGAATGTTGGAATCTAGGAACTGATTTATTAAGCAAATAAATTTAAAACAGACAACTTTAGACAATAGATATCTTATCTATTTATTTTACTTTTCAAAGTAGACAAAATAAACACCTGAAAATGTAAAACTGGTTTAAGAGAAGGGTCTTTGATGTTAAGAGACAGAGAGATGTGGTATAGTAATGTTTGTAACAGCACAAACTTGGAAGCCAGAAGACAAAGCTTTCTGCTCCTAGTTTGGCCATCTTTTGCCTAAATGGCCTTAGCCAAATTTGTTAACCTCATTGTGTGTGGGATTCCTCATTTCTATGAAGCAGTCTTCTCTGCTGGTGTACTTTTATCATCATTCTTTCTAACTTCTATCTTGACATCCAAATTTCTGCATTTCCTGTCTAGAATTCTTTATACTGTTCAGACTATGTCATGAGAGGGAGCATGTTGACGGAAGTTTGAGAATGGAGAGGACTACTAGAAAGTGGAAAGGTTCTATTGTCTACCAAACACCTTCCCGCAGGGCATTTAATTTTCTTAGTTGAATAGTGTAGATCTCACTAGGATTATTCTGAAAATCACATTCAAAGACACCAATCTGTGCATTTTTCCATAAAGAAGCTGGACATGAATGCCATTGTTCATATCCATTCCCTTACATGGAATAATTCAATTCCCCTTTCTCTTATGAATTATATACTTCCACAGTTTCTGCAGGTGATGAGTCCCAGCTCTGCAACTTAGAAAATTAACTCCTCATTGTGAACCTCAGTTCTTCATCTCAAAATTGGGATGCATTAGCATTTACCTTGTAGGACCATGGTATGCATGTCCATATTTGTTCAACTGACATTTATTGTGTGCATTAGTCACTGTGATAGACAGGTTTTCATTGGTGAACAGCACCTACACCCTTGGAAATAATATTCTAATGAGAGAGGCAGATGTTAATCAAGTTATCAGGCAAATTAATACAAACTTTGCAACAAAAGGGAGGTATATAGTGATAAGAGAAATATGAAGATTTACTTATGTTGACGAAAATAATCCATGACCAATCTATAAATGAAAATTTGGGTGAGTTTATTCTGAGCTTAAATTTTAGGATTATAACCCAGGAGAGTCTTTCCACAAAGGAACAGAGCACTCCAAAGAAGTGGGGGTACACAGGGTGGTTATATACCCTCAAAGAGGGTGTTTCACATATGATTGAAATGTCCCTCCCACAATAGTCACAAGATCGCCCTGTCAGCACAGCGCTTGATGAACACAGCAGGTAGTGGGTATGCTATCTTGGTGGGCTTAGCAAGAGGCAAGTCTATTGTCTCAAGCTAGGCAGTCACAGGTGAGCGCAGCAATCAGTTTCTAGCCTAAGGAAAGATACTTAATCCTTAAGGAGATGCCAACGTTGGGCAGGGAGAGAAGTTGCACTTTTATCTCAACGTCCTTTGCTCTTGCCATAGGGAATCTCTAAAGCAGATATACAATGCATGCTCCACAGCCTCGGTCAGGCCCTTTTGGAAAGACAAGGTCAAGCCAAATTAGGTTTATACCAAATGGCTTCCTCATATACTCCAATATATCCTATTGCTTGCCATTTTTATTTGTCACTTAGAAAGTTTTTCTGAAGGAGTAAGGATTGAGCTCCAGTTTAAAAGTTGAGAAGTTACCTACCAGATACAGAAGAATATTTAAAGTAGAATAAATAATATATGCACAAGTCCATAGCAGATAAAAGGGACTGACTGAAAACAGTACAGTGTGGTTGAAGAGAAAGGGGCAATGAGGTATGAAATGGGGCTGAAGACATAGGTGCAGCCATGGAGAGGATTTCAGGATTTCATTATCTTCAGGGTTACATAATGAAATAGCTATGAAATGTGTAGGTGATAGTCAACTCTTTTAGGGATTCCAGTTTCTGCCTTTGTCTTCTCAAGGTCCACAGAATTTGAGATCTGGTCTGACCTAACCTAAGTAAAAATCAGCTAAGTTTCCCCCAACCAATTGGAGGAAACTCATGGGATTTTGGATCGTGTGAATCCCCTTAGTCCACTAAGAACACAAGTGGTGATCTCAGTTGTGAGCCCAGCAAATTTAGCTCCCCCAGTTGGAATTCCAGTTCTCTGCCCCTGGGCAAATACAGATGTACCAGCAATTAAGATGTTGAAATGTAACTTCCCTGAATGTGGTATCACCCATTTTCTAGACTTGTACTCAATCAAGTAGAAATGCTGTAATCCGCATTTTGTTTTCTTTTTTTATTGAGTTCATGATAATTTACATTATTGTGAAACTTCAGTTGTGTATTATTTATTGTCTTTCACCACACAAATGCTTCCCTTCAGCCCCTGTGCCCACCTCCCACCCCCTCCCCGAGTAACCACTGAAGTGTTTTCTTTGTCCATGTGTTTGTTTATATTCCACATATGATTGAAATCATATGGTGTTTGTCTTTCTCAGTCTGGCTTATTTCACTTAGGATAATACCCTTCAGGTCCATCCATTTTGTTGCAAAGGGGATGATTTTGTCTTTTTTTATGTCTGAGTAGTATTCCACTGTATATATATATATACACCACATCTTCTTTATCCAATCATCAGTCAATGGGCACTTGGATTGTTTCCATGTCTTGGTCATTGTGAATAGTGCTACAATGAACATAGGGGTACATATGTTACTTTGGATTGTTGATTTCAATCTGTTTGGGTAGATACCCGGTAGTGGGATAGCTGGGTCATATGGTAGTTCTATTTTTAGTTTTTTGAGTAATCTCCATACTGTTTTCCACAGTGGCTGCACCAGTTTGCATTCCCACCAGCAGTGTATGAGGGTTTCCTTTTCTCCACATCCTCTCCAACATTTGTTGTGTTTTGTCTTGGTAATTATAGCCATTCTGAGTGTAAGGGGAAACATCTCATCGTAGTTTTGATTTGCAATCTCCTAATAATTAGTGACGTTGAGCATCTTTTAATGTATCTGTTGGCCATCTGTATATCTTCCTTGGAAAAATGTCTGTTCATATCCTCTGCCCATTTTTTCATTGGGTTGTTTGGGGATATTTTTGTTAAATTGTATGAGTTCTTTACATACCTTGGAGATCAACCCTTTGTCTGATAGATGATGTGCAAATATTTTATCCTAGTTGGTGGGTTGTCTTTCCATTTTGTTCACGGTTTCCTTTGCTTTGCAGAAGTTTTTGCTCTGATGTAGTCCCGTTAACTATTTCTTTTGTTTCCCTAAACCGAGTAGACATGGTATTCGAAAAGGTGTGGCTAAGACCAATGTCAAAGAGCACACTGGCTATATTTTCTTGGAAGATTTTTATGGTTTCATGTCTTACACTCAAATCTTTAATCCATTTAGAGTTAATTTTTGTGTATGGTGCAAGATAATGGTATACTCTCATTCTTCTGCGTGTAGCTGTCCAATTTTCCCAACAACATTTATTGAAGAGACTTTCCTTTCTCCATTTTATGTTCTTGGCTCTTTGTCAGAGATTAGCTGTCCATAGATGTGTGGTTTTATGTCTGGGCTTTCAATTCTGATCAGTTGATCTGCATGTTTTTGTGCCAATACCATGCTGTTATGATTACTATAGGTTTGTAGCATGTTTTGAAGTCAGGGATTGTGATGCCTCCAGCTTTGTTCTTTCTTCTCATTATTGCTTGGGCTATTCAGGGTCTTCTGTTGTTCCATATAAATTTTTGGTTTCTTTGTTCTATTTCTGTGAAGAATGCCATTGAGATATTGATTTGGATTGCATTGAATCTGTGGATTGCTTTAGGGAATATGAACATTTTAACTATGTTTATTCTTCTGACCCATGAACACGGAATATCTTTCCATTTCTTTATGTCTTCTTCAGTTTTTTTCAATAACGTCTAATAGTTTTCAGTATACAGGTCTTTCTCCTCTTTGGTTAAGTTTATTCCTAGATATTTTATTCTTTTGATTACAATTATAAATGGGATTGTAACCTTGATTTCTCTTTCTGCTACTTCAGCTGGTATATAGGAATGCACCTGATTTTTTTAAATTGTTTTTTATCCTGCAACTTTGCTGTAGTTGTTGATTATTTCTAATAGTTTTCTGGTGGATTCTTTAGGGTTTTCTATGTATAGAATCATATCATCTGAAAATAATGAAAGTTTCACTTCTTCCTTTCCAACTTGGATTCCTTTTATTTCTTTTTCTTGCCTAATCACTCTGGTCAATACCTCCAGTACTGTGTTCAACAGGAGTGGTGGGAGTGGGCACCCTTGTCTTCTTCCTATTCTCAAAGAGATGGCTTTCAGTTTTTCATTATTAAGTATGAGATTGGCTGTGGGTTTGTCATGTATGGCCTTTGTTTTATTGAGGTACTTTCCTTCAATATTCATTTTATAGAAAGTTTTATCATAAATGGATGTTGGATTTTGTCAAATGCTTTCTCTGCATCGATTGATATGATCATGTGATTCTTATTCCTCATTTTGTTAAGATGGTGTATCACATTGATGGATTTATGGATGTGGAATGATCCCTGAGTCTCTGGAATGAATCGCACTTGATCATGGTGTATGATTCTTTGAATGTAGTGCTGTATTCAATTTGTCAATATTTTGTTGAGGATTTTTGCATCTAAGTTCACTAGTGATATTGGCCTGTAGTCTTCTTTCTTCATGTTTTCCTTGTCTAGTTTTCGTATCCAGGTAATTTTGGCCTCATGGAATGTGTTTTGAAGTGTTCTATCATCTTCAATTTTTCAGAATCTTTTGAGAAGGATAGGTACTAAATCTTCTTTTAATGTTTGGTAGAATTTTCCAGAGAAGCCATCTGGTCCTGTGCTTTTGTTTTGGGGGAGGATTTTGATGACTGTTTCAATCTCTGTACTTGTGATTGGTCTATTCAAATTCTCTATTTCTTCTTGATTCAGTTTTGGGATGTTGTATGAGTCTAGGAATTCATCCATTTCTTTTATGTTATTGAATTTGTGGGCATGTAGTTTTTCATAGTATTCTCTTATAATCCTTTTTTATTTCTGCAGTAGCTATTGTAATTTCTCCTCTTTCATTTCTAATTGTATTTATTAGAGCCTTCTCTCTTTTTTGCTTGGTGTGCCTGGCTAAGTGTTTGTCAATTTTATTTATCTTCTCAAAGAACCAGCTCTTCATTTCATTAATCCTTTCTACTGTTTTTTAAAGTCTGTATTTCATTTTTTTTCTGCTCTGATTTTTATTATTTCCCTCCTTCTGCTGACTTTGGGTTTTGTCTGTTCTTTTTCTTGGTCTGTTAGGTGCATTTTAAGATTATTTATTTGAGATTTTTCTTGTTTGTTCAGGTTAGTTCGGGTTTGTATTACTATGAATTTCCCACTTATGACCACTTTTGCTGCATCTCATAAGAGTTGGCATGTTGTATTTTCATTTTCATTTGTTTCCAGGTATTTTTTAATTTCCCCTTTGATTTCTTCAATGATCCAATGGCTCTTCAATTGCATGTTGTTTAGTCTCCACATTTCTAACTTTCTCAGTTTTATTCTTATTGATTTCCAGCTTCATAGCATTGTGGTGAGAAAAGATGTTTGGGATGATTTCAAACTTCTTAAATTTATTGAGGCTTGTCTTATTACCTAACGCATGGTCTATCTTGGTGAATGTTCCATGGGCACTTGAGAAGAATGTATATTCTGCTGTTTTTAGGTGGAATGCTCTCTGTATGTCTATTAAGTCCATCTTGTCAAGTGTTTCATTTAAATCTACTCTTTCCTTGTTGACTTTTTGTCTGGATGATCTACCATTGAAGTAAGTGTGGTGTTGAGGTACCCTAATATTGCTGTGTTGCTGTTAATTTCTCACTTTTAATTGCTTTATGTACTTTGGTTCCCCTGGCTTAGGTGCATACATATTGATAAGTTCTATGTCTTCTTGGTGAAAGGTCCCTTTATCATTATATACTGCCCCCTCTTTGTCTCTCACTGTCTTTTTAAACTTGAAATGTGTTTTTTCTGATAAAAGTATGGCAACGTCTTTCTTTTGTTGGCCATTAGCTTGGAGTATTGTCTTCCATCCCTTCACTGTACGTTTATGTTTGTCTTTGGAGCTAAGGTGCATTTCCTGGAAGCAGAATATGGTTGGGACTTGTTTTTTAATCCATCCAGCTACTCTGTGTGTTTTGATAGGAGAATTTAATCCATTTACACTTAAAGTGAATATTGTTATATGGGGAGTTAATGCTGCTGTTTTAATTCTTGTTTTCTAGTTGTTTTCTGTTTCCATTGTTTCTCTTGCTTTGTAATGCTGACTGCCAGTTCATTTTGGTGGTTTTCTGAGGTGGATTTATCAGTTTTCTATCTTTGTGTGAATTGTAGCTCTGGTCTGATATTTTGTTTAGTGGTTATTGTGAGGATTGTATGAAAGATATTCTCTTTTAAGTTGTAACTGAGTCTTTCCCTCCCCTACCTGGTAGACAGCTACACGTTTCTGATCATGTCTGTCTATGTATCTCTTGCTCAGAGCTTTGTAGACCTTCGAATTTTTATTGCTGGTATGAAGGCATCCTTAATTATGTCTTGTAGAGGAGGTCTAGTGGCGATGAACTCCCTCAGCTTTTGCTTATCTGGGAAAATTTTTATTTCGCCATTGTATCTGAAGGAAAGTTCACTGGATAGAGTATTCTTGGCTGAAAGTTTCTGGCTTTCATTATTTTTAATATATGATTCCATTCTCTTTAGCCTGTAGGGTTTGTCCTGAGAAATCTGCTGAAAGCCTGATAGGGTTTCATTGGTAGGTTATTTTCTTCTGCTTCACTGCTCCTAATATTTTTTCTTTATCATTAACTTTTGCCATTTTTACTATTATATGACTTTGAGAAGGTCTGTTAGCACTGATGAAGTTGGGCATTCAATTAGCTTCATGTATCTCTAAATCTGAAATCATCTCCAGCATTCTCCCTCTCTTCTCCCTCTTGAATACCTCTTATCCATATGTTGCTTTTCGTAATTGAGTCATATATTTCTTGAGGAGTGCCTTCATATTTAAAAATCTTAGTTCTGTCTCCTCCTCCACCTGTAGAATTTCTACATTTTTCTCCTCTAGAAGACTATTTACTCCATAAGATCAGTTCTGTTTCTTAATGATTCTAGATTATTTTTTTATTTCATTAATTGTGTTTTTCATATGCAGAATTTATGCTTGATTTGTGCTTAAAGTTTCAATCTCTTTGGTGAAGAAATTAATTTTATTGCTGAGCTCCTTGAATTGCCTTTTCCTGTTTTCTTGTCGGTCATTGAGTTTCTTATGACTGCTATTTTAAATTTTCTGTCATTTAGGTTGTATATTTCAGTGTCTTCAGTGTTGGTTTCTGGAGAATTGTCATTTTCCTTCTGGTCTGAATTGTTGCAGCCCTTTCTCATGGTGTTTGCTAAACTAACCTTTTGTCCGGTCATTTGTGGTATTCTTAGGACACAGATTCCCCCGTTACAGCTTGGGGGAAGCAGGAGCAGTGTTTCTGGCCCCACCCCATCTGCTGAAAGCTGTGGGCCTATTATAGGTGCTTTCCCCAGCCTGGGGTGAATTCAGACACTTGTGTGAACTGTCCTTTGCAGGCGTGTCTTCCTTGGTGGGCTAGGGCCACTCTTTGGTGCTTCAGGGGCACTCTGAGCTCCCTTCCCCACAAGAAAGTGATCAGCAGTGGGCTCAAAGCTGCCACTGCCTCTCCCCACAGATGCCCAGGACACAGTCTCTATCTGGGGGCTCAGCAGCACTGTGAGCCCTCGTGTGCATGCCTGGGAAACATTTGCCACAGCACATAGGTCTGCTGCTGTCTCTGTTTACAGTCCATCGGACTGTTGTGCCTGGTGGGAGGGGCTTCTTTGATGGGACCTGAGCTATGGCTGCTCCTTGGTGGCACAGGGGCATGTTGGGCTCCCATACCCCACCAGTAGGGTGAACACAAGCACAGGCTAAGGGTTACCACCAGCTCCTCCTATGGTCACCCGGGTGTGTGCTCTCACTGTTGGGTGCTTGCCCCAGGTTGGAAAGTGTTTGTGTGCATGCACAGGGCTACCAAGGGATAGCAGGGTGTGCTCACCTATCTCTGCCACTTCCTTGGGGACCAGTCCATCCATCCTCAGATGTACAACTGTGTACGTCTCAGGCATCCTGTTGTGTTTTGTTGGCTTCCTCCATTGGTCAGTGAATGTCTATTTAGTTGTAGTTCAAAAGGGGGAATGATGAAGGGAACAGCTCACTCTGTCATGTTGCTTACTTCACCCTCTTGTACGTTTCTTAGCAGCATTCCAAATAGTTGATGACTCCATCTAGAGCTTGGTTTGAAAAAAAACAAAAAACTCTTGATTTTCCTTTTATTTCACTTGCTTACTGTTATTTATTACTGCAAATCAAACCACCCCAAAATCCAGTGCTATAGAATAACTACAATATTGCTGTTGCTATTGATGAGTCTGAAATTTTCACAGGGCTTTGCCAGAAGGGCTCATCTCTGCTCAATGTTCTGGCTGTAAGTGCCATGTGCAAGTCTGCATTTGCTGGTTGTTTGGCTCTGGCTAGATTACCTCATTCACAATGCTGGAGGCTGGAATGACTGGGTCTTGGTGAGACCTATCTCTCTTAGTGTCATCTGTCAGCATTTGACAGCGTGGTCTGAGTTTCAGTACGGGAAGCCTAGACCCCAAGAGAGCAAAAATAGTAGCTTCAAGGCCTCCAATGACCTGGGCACAGGTTTCGTACAGTATGACAACTGCCACATTCAGTTGGCCAAAGCAAGTCACGTGGCTAGACCATATAGAAGGGCTTGTTTCTGGATGGAAGGAGCAGCATATATATATAGTAGGGGAAAAACTGTTAACAGTCATCTTTGAAAACAAGTTACACACTGCCCTTTCTAAAATGTTTTGCTGGTCTCTTTTCCTCTGCCTGATTCCTAAATATTAGTCAATTTTTTTTTATTATTATTGAGGAAGATTGGACCTGAGCTAACCTGTGTCAATCTTCCTCCACTTTTTGTGGTATGCCGCCACAGCACGGCTTGATGAACAGTGCTAAGTTTAAACCCACTTTGAGTAACTACATAATTGCTTAAATTACAAACCTAAGAATTATTCTTAATTTTAATCTTTTCCCATCTGACCTGTTCCATTAGGAAATACTCTTGGCTTGATCTCTAAAATATGCCCCGACTTACAAATGTTGTCTTTCACTGACAATTCTTTAGTGCAAACCATCACGTATTGCAGCTTGATTTACTACAGTAGCGTCTTTTGCTTCCACATTTGTCCCATAATATCCATTCTCTGAACAGCAGATGAAGTGGACATGTAAGACTGTAAATCAGGGGCCAGCCCAGTGACACAGTGGTTAAATTCGCATGTTCTGCTTGGGCAGCTTGGGGTTCACCAGTTCAGATCCCGGTTGCAGACATGGCACCACTTAGCACTCCATGCTGTGGCAGGCATCCCACATATAAAGTAGAGTAAGATGGGCACGGATGTTAGCTCAGGGCCAGCCTTCCTCTGCAAAAAGAGGAGGATTGGCAGCAGATATTAGCTCAGGGCTAATCTTCCTCAAAAAACAAAAAGACTGTAAATCAGATTATCTAACAAACATTTTTTATGCTTGCACTTAAAGTTTCTACTCTTTAACATGCCTTTACATTACTGCCCCTAGTCTAGACTTTTTTTCCTCTCTGATGGCAGCTCCAATTATTTCCTCCCTAGAACTTCACTTTAGTAACCATCGCAGGTGTATTTATGATCTCTAAGCATGCCAAGCTCACTGTCATTTTAGGAACTTTGAACTTGGCATCCCTTCTCCTGGAGTGATTTGTGCAGGTTTTTCTTTAAATCATTAAGGTGCAAGAGAAATGTTATTTTATCAGAGGCCTTTCCAGATCATCCTATCTACTGCTTTCCAACTCCATTGTTACTTTCCATAATATTGTTATATTTTATTTTATTTACAACATTTATCACTAAATGATAGCCTTATTCTTTGTTATTCGTTGTCACCAGCACACACATTATCAAGTAAACTTCACAACTTTAGGGATCTTGTAAATTTTGATCAGAAGTTTAATCCCAGCACCTAAAACATATCAGGAACAGAAAAGCCATTCAATAATTGTTAAGTGAACGAATAGATAAGAAGAAATAGTGGCCACATTTTGCTAAGAGAATATTTTTTGTTTCTTTTGGATTTGTTGTAGCATGGTGAAAGAGGCATATAAATTTTTGTTCATGTTAAAAGTACCTTATAAAGATTTGTAAAAGTTAATAATAAAAATGAAATAATCATTGTGATCCAAGTAATGGGTAAACATTTCAGAAAGCCTGAGTGAGAGAAATTCCATCTCTATGTCCTCCCTTTCATTTCCTGCCTGACTAGAAAGCATGGCATTTCTCACTGTCCCAAGCTTTTTAGAACAGTATGAGAACCATCTAGACACGCGCATCAGTGATGATCAATAGACTATCTTGGAAGTATTTCTTTTTAATTTGAAGTGTAAATCATTATATTTTGACTTCTGTAGAGACCACATTGTTTTCACCACCAAAAGTCTAGTTGCCATCTATGACCAACAAATGTGCTGCTTCACCCCTTTTGCCTTTCCCCTACCCTTTTGCCCTCTGGTAACCACCAATCTCTACTTTAAATCTCTATGTCTTGTCGTTATTGTTTCTTTATGTTTCACATATGAGTGAAATCATATGGTATCTGGCTTTCTCTGTCTGATTTATTTCACTTAATGGCAATGGCAATACTCCATCTTTTTCATGGATGAGTAATATTCCATTGTTTGTGTGCATATATCACATCTTCTTTATTCATTCATGGGCACCTATGTTGTTTCCAAGTCTAGGCTATTGTACATATTGTTGCAATGAACATAGGGCTGTACGTATCATTTTGAATTAGTGTTTTCAATTGTATATTCTTGGCTTTTTTGTTAAAAAATAGCTGTCCATAAGTGTGTAGGTTTATGTCTATGCTGTCAAATATGTTCCATTGGTTTGTATGTATGTTTTTGTCCTAGTACCATGTTGCTTTGATTACTATAGCTTGGTTGTATTCTTTGAAACCAAGAAGTGTGATGCCTCCAGGTTTCTTCTTTTGTCTCATGATTGCTTTGCTCATTGGGGTTCTTTGTTGTTTCATATAATTTTTTCTATGTTTTATTTCTCTGAAAAATGTCATTGGGATTTAGAAGGGATTTTGTTGAATCTATAGATTGCTGAATCTGTAGATCTGCAGAATATGCAGAAAATGCTTCCATTTCTTTTTGTCTTCTTTGATTTCTTTCAACAGTGTCTTATAGTTTCAGTGTACAGGTCTTAACACCTTGGTTAAATTTATTCTTATGTATTTTATTCTCTGTTAAGTTTGTAAATGTGGTTGTGCTTTTGATTTCTCTTTTCATTTTGTTGTTGGTGTTTGGAAATAAAACCAATATTTGTACATGAATTTTTATACCCTGCAAATTTATTCAGTTATCATTTCTAATAATATATAATATGTAAAATATTAAAATGTTTCTAATAAGAAATAATAAATTTTAAAAAGTATTTCTAATAGTTTTTGATGGATTCTTTAGGGTTTTCTCTGAATAAAATCATGTCATCTGCAAATAGTGACAGTTTTACTTCTTTTTTTCCAATTTGGATCTTTGTTATTTCTTTTTCTTGTCTAATTACTATGACTAGTTCTTCCAATACTATGCTGAATAGGAGTAGTGAGAGTGGACATCCTTGTGTTGTTCCTGTTCTTAGAGAGTAGCTTTCAGTCTTTCAACATTGAATATGATTTTAGCTGTGGGTTTGACATATATGGCCTTTATTATGTTGAGATACTTTTCTTCTATACCCATTTTATTCAGATTTTTTATCATAAATGGATGCTGAATCTTGCCAAATGCTTTCTCTTCATCTATTGAGGTGACCATGTGAGTTTTTTCCTTTATTTTGTTAATGTGGTGTATCACATTGATTGCTTTGCATATATTGAACCATTCGTGCCTTCCTGTAATCCCACATATTGATCATGGCGTATGATCCTTTTACTGTATTGTTGCAGTTTGCTATTTTGTTGAGGATATTTGTATTTATGTTTATCAATGATATTGGCCTATAATTTTCTTTTATTGTGCTGTCCTGCCTGGTTTTTGTATAAGCATAATGTTGGCCTTATAAAATGAGTTAGGAAGTGTCTCTTTATCTTCAATATTTTGAAGAATTTGAGAAAATAGGTTCAAATCATCTTTGAATATTTTACAGAATTCACTAGGGAAGTCATCTTGTCCTGGATTTTTATTTTTTGGGAGGTTTGAGATTGCTCTTTAAGTCTTTTTACTAGGGATTGGACTATTCAGATTCTCTATTTCTTCTTTATTCAGTTTTGGGATGTGGTATTATTCTAAGAATCTATACATTTTTTTCTAGGTTACCCAATTTGTTCGTATACATGTTTTCATAATGTTCTTTTATAATCCTTTGTATTTCTGTGGTATCTGTTGTAACTTCTGCTATTTTGTTTCCAGTTTTATTATTTATTTTATTTGAGCTTTCTTTTTTCTTAATGAATCTAGGTAAAGATTTGTCAATTTTTTTTCTTTTCAAAGAAATTTTTCTTAGTTTCATAGATCCTTTCTATTGTCTTTTCAGTCTCTAATTCACTATATTTCCACTCTGATTTTTATTATTTTCTTCCATCTAATTTTAGGCTCCATTTGTTCTTCTTTTTCTAGTTCCTTTGTGTGTCCTGTTAGATTTTTTATTTGAGATTTTTCTTGTTTCTTGAGGTGGACCTGCATTGCTATATACATTCCTTTTAGTATCACTATCACTGCATCCGATAGATTTTGTATGTTGTAGTTTTATTTTCATTTCTCTCTAGGTATTTTTTATTTCTCCTTTGATTTCTTCATTTACCAAATAGCTGTTCAGTAACATTTCATTTAATCGTCACATATTTGTGAATTTTCTAATTTTCTTCTTGTTGATGATTTCTAGTTTTATACTACTGTGGTTGGGAAATATGCTTAATATTTCTATCTTTTTTAATTTATTGAGACTTGTTATGTAGTCTAACATGTAATCTATCCTGGAGAATCTACCATGTGCATTTAAAAATAATGTGTAATCTGCTGTTTTTTTATGAAATGTTTTATATATACCTACTAAGTACATCTGGTCTAATAAGTCATTTAAGACCAATGTTTCCTTATTGATCTTCTATCTGGATGATTTATCCACTGACATAAGTGGGGTGTTAAAGTCTCCTATTATTATTGTGTTACTATCAATGTCTTCCTTTTTGTCTCTTAAAATTTGCTTTATGTAGTTAGGTGTTTCTATTTTGGGCACAAAGATATTTACAAATGTTATATACTCTTGCTGGATTGGTTCCTTCATCATTACATAATGTCCTTCTTTGTCTCTTGTTACATTTTTTTTGTTTCATAGTCTATTTTGTCTATTATATGTATTCCTAACCCAGGTTTCTTTTCATTTCCATTTGCATGGAATATCTTTTCCTACTCTTTTACATTCAGTTTGTGTCTTTAGACCTGAAGTGTATCTCTTGTATGTAGCATATATATACGTCTTATTTTTTATTCATTTGATCACTGTATGTCTTTTAATTGTAACATTAATCTATTTATATTTAAAGTAGTTGTTGATTGGTATGCGCTTATTGCCATTTTGTTACTTTTGTCTCATGTTTTTGTAGTTCTTCTTTATTCCTTTCTTCTCATGCTCTCTTCTTTTGTGATTACATGACTTCCTTTAATGTTATGTTTGGTTTCATTTCTTTTATTTTTAATGTATTTATTATAAGTTTTTAGTTTTTGGCTACCATGAGGTTCACATATAAAAACTTACGTATATAGCAATCTATATTTAGTTGACAGTCTTTTAAGTTTGATCTCATACTAACAGCCCTATATTTTACCCACTCCCATATTTTATGTTTTTTACGTCTTTTTTTACCTCTTTCAATTTTGTGTATCACTTAACCTCTTATTGTAGATATAGATATTTTTTCAGTATTTTTGTATTTTGAGCTTTATACTAGCTTTGAATATCACAATTGATGTACTCCTGCATAATTCTCACAAAAGAAAATTAAGAAAATAAATTTAAGAACAAATAAATAAAATAATAAATAAAAGAAAATAAAGTCTGTGATGAATTCTGTGCAAACTCTGAGAGATGGTGGTCATGTAAGAAAATTATTAAATATTCCACATTTTGTAATATTTTAACATAATGAGTTTATTTCACTGTCAAATAACATCTTCCTTAAACCTAGCTTTTCAAAAATCAATATTCTCAATGCTTTCTTCTTTTTGTTTCTGAAAGTGTCACTCCAGGGATTTAGGAATAGAACAATGTTGCTGTGGAGCAGGGTGATGATGTTTTCCTGGCCCTGGCAAGAGCTGTTTCCAGGTTGTGTGCACATGTATACGAAGTTTCCATACAAAAGCGAGACTAAAAAGTGAAATGTGAACCACAGGTATTAAAAGCTTTGCACCTCTTTGAGGATGACTGAATATTTAATATAAATCTCACAATATAGTCATAGGAGATCAGGGCAATTACCAGGGGTGACAGCACAATGCCTACCACCAGAATAATATCAATGCTTTTGATGGTAGCTATGTTGGCACAGGCTATCCAGATCAGGGTGGACATCTTGGACAGGAAGTAGGAAAACTTGTGGTACCCACAGCAGGATAATCACAGGGTCATTGGAGACATAAACAAATAGTTGGCCACCCCAGAGCCACAAGCAAGAGATTCTAAATCCAGGAGAGCTGTGTATTCATGATCACCATGTACTGCAGTAGCTTGCAGACTGTAACATAATGAGCATACACCATGAAAGCCAGGGGCAGGCACTCTATGCCATCCAGGGCCATGGATAGGAAGTGCTGTATGGCACAGCCTATGTATCTGATGACCTTGTCACATCCACACATGTTATAGAGCAACTGGGGAATGGCGGTTGTGGTGAGACTTAGGTCTAGGAAGGAGAGGTGTGTGAGAAAGAATTACAGGGGGCTGTGGAGCTAGAAGTCCAGCATGGACACTATAATGATGGTGGCATTGCCACAATGGTTGGGAGATATGCAATCAAAATGACCACAAAGAGGATCCTTTCCAAATTGGGGTGGTCAGAAAATCCAAAAAGGATGAAATTTTCCTGGGTGCTGTCACGGGTACTATCCAACTCTACTGCACTGCAGGAGAAGAGAAAATTTGGGGGAGAAAAGTAATCTACAACCACTAACCACTCTTCATGTCTATCATACTAAAAGTACTTGAAATTTCCAACGAAAATGTGTGTGCATGTGTTTGCATAGTGTAGTATCTTAAAAATAGACATATTTGGATAGAAAAAATATATTTTGGGCATAAGAAATCTATTCAAAACAAAACACAAATCTTGAATGCCATTTAAAAGATAACAAAAATCTTGGTGAAAATTGAAAATGAAAACATTTTTGATGAGAAAAAAAGTACACACAGAGTAAACTCAAAAACAATATACTGAGGATATTTTACTAAAAGTGAACCATACTTTTAGATTATGTGTATATCTTACAAATCTTTAAGAAAATAATTTTTAAAAATAGAGAATTTTTGTATTCTTCCTCTAGCTCCTGAATACTCTGAAACAGTCTACTTGTAAAATGAAAAACTTATTTTTACTATACATTACTCTAGGTAGAAAGTTGGGATATCATCCTAAGATTAGATTCACTTTCTCTCCTTTTCTGGAAATACATTTTCTGAATGTTCTAGAAGGTAGTTAGCAGTGGTTGATAACTATTGGCTGTCATTAACTTCTGGGAAATGTCGACTCCTTCCAAACTTGTACACAAAACATCAGACTTGAGAGAACATTTATTGGGATTTCTGGGTTTCTGTGATCTTTAGCTGTCAGGACCAGATGTGAGTTTATCCACCTAGTAGACACCACCACAGATTATAGTTTCAATTGTCGTCTATGATCAATGTTTTAGAAACTTAATATCTAACGCAATCGTACCCATATACCACACTTTCATATGGTAATACAGTGCCTTCTGAATCTAACTCTCGTAAATTACTGCCAGTCTCCATTCCACATCCAATTTTTGAAGATGTAGATAATTCTTAGGCTCATCTTATAATTCCAATACCTAGTATTTTCCCTGCATTTTATATGGAAACCACAGTTATTGACATTTTAATTAATTATTGCAGTAGTTTCTGGCTTCCTCATGGACCTAGAGGGAAGAATTTTTTAGTAGGTTTTTAAAACTTGAGAAAAGTTGCATAAAGTGTTACTTATAAATTTATGGCAGATTTAATTGAAATAATAATTCAAATAGACTCTCTCTTTTTTTCTATATCCTAGTGAAATGAAAGTTTAAGTCTTTGAGAAAAGTGAGGAAATTGTTCTTTTGTGCCCCTTTTCATTCTCATCACTCCCATTTTTCTCTACACTGGAGCAATCTTTGTTTTTTCCTGGTTTCCATTTGTTTTGTCATCATTTGGATACAAATCACTTTCTCCTAAGACTTCGTCATTCGTCAAGGTAGTACTGGATCAGATTCCAGACAAGTAAAACACTACCTTCAAGTGTGATACATGTTGAAGTGATTTTTTTCTGAATTGCCATTTTTAAAAAATTATATGAAAACAGTTTTATATAAAATAGGATTTTAGCTCAACTATATATTAAGAAACATCAAAAAAGCCTTAAGGATGTAAAGTTTTTCAGTTTTAAAAAATAAAACAATAGTAGAAGAATGACAGACAGTGGGGCTAATAATTTGTATTGAGGAATCTTGCCCAGTTCTATGTCTAATTACAATGTATATAATTGTTGACTGTAAGCTTACGTGTTAGATCCTGGCCTTGTTCTTAGGGTTGGTGTCCTCTTCCTCCTATCTTTCACTCCTCCTTCAACTCTTCCCCTCTTAAACTTTCCTTAACATTGTTAATGGTCTTCAGTTGCTCTTCTGAATTATTACTCTTATGAAAATATTGAAATGGTTTTCTTTACTTAGCTACTGAATAATCCTCAAACATATTAACTTGGTTTTCAAGAGCCTTACAATTTACACTATCTTGCTTTTAAACTTAATTTCTCACTAATATATTGGATATCTCCTGTCTCTCTAATTACTACTCTCTGGATCTAAGCATTTTCTAAACGTGTGGCATGTACACTGCTGTATCCACTTTCAATACCCTTATCTAGTCCATAACTACTGGGCAACATTTATCACATCTTTGTCAAGATTCAGTCTTCCTCTGTGAAGCTCCTATGATTCCTCAATTAGTTTCAATTATCTCCCTTTTATGATAACCTCTATACATTCATACCTATATATCCATCTTCTTCCTATGATACCCTCTATCTCTATATCTAGACATTTATCTCACCGTACCTTGCATTATCTCTACATTTTTTTTTCAGAAAGATTAGCCCTGAGCTAACATCTGTGGTTAATCCTCCTCTTTTTGCTGAGGAAATCGGCCCCAAGCTAAGATCTGTCCCCATCTTCCCCTATTTTATATGGGACAGCTGCCATATCTTGTCTTGACAAGTGGTGCATAGGTCCTCACCTGGGATCTGAACTGGTGAGCCCCTCACTGCTGAAGCAGAACTTGTGCACTTAGCCACTGAGGTACAAGGCCAGCCCCAACATTATCTCTACTTTTTTATTGTGGTTTTATCCAGTAGAGGTCCTGAGCACAAAAAAAAAATAGGATTAACCTATTGTTATCTCTCCTGAAATGCTATTGAACACTCACATAAAAATTGTACAATAAATAGTGTCAAATTTCATTTAGAGTGAAGATACTTTGCGACAGGAAACTCTGTTTACCTAATTCTTTGAACTAAATTGTGGGTTCCACAGACATTTTTATGCATATAATATAAAACATGCTGTATTCCACTGCTGTTCTCAGAACACAATGAGCTGGGTGGAAGTGATAGAAGTGAGTTCTGGTACCTGTTGATATGAAGGGATCCATCATATCAAATAACATATTTTATTTTCACATTCATGTTACTTCAAATTTCAGTCTTTTCCACCTCCACTTTTATCTTTCCCATATCCAGATTTTTTTAACCACCAATTAAATCATGTTTCAGGCTCAAATTGGAGGATAAAATACTTTTTATCTCCCTGGATGTTTCTTTTTCTTCACATTTCCTCTCATACAGAATGCTTTCTGAGCTTCTCTCCACATCTCTGCCTATCAGATTATTTCAAGTTTAGTTCAAACCTTCCTTTTTACGGGACACTTTGCATAATTAACTTACTGAAACTCAAAATCTTCTTGTCTATGGGTCACTGATATGGATACATTTTACCCATTGTATTTTGTATGACTTTGTATATACCTGCCAATCTATTCTGTTATGTAACAACATTTGTTAGGAAAGCATATTCCTAATTATCTTATAGAGTTTGTTGAAACAAAAGAGATAAAGTAGTTTAATAACTTGGTGTGTCAATCAACCTAGCAATTTCAAAACACAAAATCCTCAAACAGATCATTTATTAAACAGAACAAACCAGAAAAATCACTCAAAATCTTCAATTTGTTAGCCCTATGCTTTCAAGCAAATAAAAGACATCTTTGCCTTTTTTTCTCCTCCTGGTACAAAATACAGACTTCAGTAGGAGTGATGAGGCACACAAGAAATATACTAGCATTAATGGCTTGGTGAAGTAAGTGAGAGAAGAGGATGAGAGGAGGAGCCATAGGAGGTAACAGAGGGGAGGTGGTGAGAGTGAGCAAGGACAAGACTCTTGAAGAAAGAAATTTTCAAAAATAATAATTAAAAAACTTAAAAAGAAATATGCGAATTGCCTGATAGAGACAGAAGGAAGTAGAAGCAGACAGTTTCATGAGGCCCCAGTGTTGGTAGGTCGCCAGGAGACTCTGCACATTCACAATTCTAAACTTGCTCAGGGTATTCGCTCCCTGAAGTGGAATTTCCATGCAGTCTCCCACACAAGCTCACATATAGCATTCTGTCTATAGCTCTGTGGAGTGGACTTCTCACAATAAAAATTAATTAGTGGATTTAGTTAATTTAATTCAAATAAATACTAAAAACTTTTCTACATTTTTTATCTGAACGAGGTCATTCTATTTTCTTTTCCCTGGTAGACTTCACAACAGAGAACTGCAGTATAACTTTGGAAAAGCTAAAGGCCATCACCATTCCCATTGATATTAAAATATAGAAGAATGGTAGTGATAACAATAGTAGATAGTAAGATTATATCAGAGAGGAAATAAATACTAAGATGGGGGGCTGGCCCTGTGGCCGAGCGGTTAAGTTTGCATGCTCCACTGCAGGCAGCCCAGTGTTTCATTGGTTTGAATCCTGGGTATTGACATGGCACCGCTCATAGAACCACGCTGAGGCAGCGTCCCACATGCCACAACTAGAAGGACCCACAACTAAGAATATACAACTATGTACTGGGAAGCTTTGGGAAGAAAAAAATCTTAATAAAAATAAATACTAGGATGGATACAAAATCAGCAGAAAATACAAAATGGAGAGTTGGATATTCCAAAAGAGAGGATTCAAACATGTAAAATAACAGAAAGAAAAACAAATGTATGCAGTGTAGATGGGAACATATTACTTAGTTATTTTTGAACAGAGAGATATGAGGTTCTTGTGTTAGTTTATCACAGACTTAGTTTTTATTCCTAAATGCATGCCTTGAGTGTAAGAAATCTAGAAAATACATATTGCACAATTTTTATATGCCCAGAGACAGACAATATGAGGCAGCAGACAACTTGTATAACTGGGTAGGTGTATGGTTGGGGATGGCTGATCTGCTTCAATCTGACCTGGTTGCCCTCTACATTTGATGCAAAGCTAACATCCGTGATCTTCAATCTCCATCTTTCCCTGTTGTGCTACATCTCTGTTTTCTGTGAACCACACATTTCTACATTGTTTACTTTTTATTTCTAGAGGAGCATATTTTTCTTTAAAAAGTTTGCTGGAGAGTCAAATTTTTGAGATGCTAGATATCTTTACATTAGCCTTCTACGTGAATGATATTTTGGCTAGGTATAATATTCTACTATGAAAATTTATCATTTATCTTTCAGTCTGTTATTGAAAAGTTGGAAACCATTTTGCTTCCTGACATTTTTTTCCCTCTCAAGAAGCTTGCGAATCTATTATTTGTCTTAGGCATACTGAATAGTACAATATTTCATTCACTGAACTAACAGGTCTCAGGAAGCCCTTTAATATAACCACACATGATATTCAGCTTTGGGAAATGTTCTTAATTTATTCAGTTAATAGTGTACTTACCCTATTTCCTCTGTTCTCCAGTGGTAGAACTGCTATTACTCAGTATTGGAACTCCTGAACTAATTTTCTATTTTTTTGTCTCTTATTTTCATTCTTTTTTTATATTATCTTTTTGAATATTTTCTCATTGTGATCATCTAACATTTCATTGTTGATCAATGATTAATTATTTTGATTGATTACTTTGATTGAAGTACTGTTGACATACAATATTATTTCAGGTGTACAGCATAAGGATTCAACATTTATAATAAGTTACAAATTGCTCGCCATGACAAGTCGAGTAGCTATTTTCATCATAAAAGTTATTACATTATTATAGACAATATTCCCTATGCTGTACATTATATCCCTGTGATTTATTTTATAACTGGAATTTTGTACCTTTTAATCCCCTTCACCTATTTCAACATTTCCCCAGCCCCGAACCTTCTGCTGAACACAGATATATTCTTTTAGCTATGGTTTTGTTTCTGCTGTTTTGTTTTGTTTTCTGGATTCCACATATAAGTGAAACCATATGGCATTTGTCTTTCTTTGTCTGACATTTCATTTAGCATAATACCTTCTAGTTCCATTCATCTTGTTGCAAATGATAATTTCATTTTTTATGGCTAAGTAATATTTTATTTTATATAAATACATATCACACATCTTTATCTATTCATCTGTTGATGGACATTTTGATTCTATATCTTGGCCATTGTAAATAATGTTGTAGTGGTTATAGGGGTGCATATACCTCTTTGAATTATTGTCTTTTTTTCTTTGGATAAATTTCCAAAAGTGGAATTGCTGAATTGGGTGGTAGTTCTATGTTTAATTTTTTGAAGAACGTCCAAATTGTTTTCCTTAGTGGCTGCACCAATTTATGTTCCCATCAACAGTGTAAAAGAGTGCCCTTTTCTCCACATTCTTGCCAACGTTTATTTGTTGTTTTTTATAAATCTCACACATTTAAAGTTATATCTCATTGTTTTAATTTGCATTTCCCTGATGATTAGTGATATTGAGCATTTTTCCATGTGTCTTTTGGCCATCTGTGTATCTTCTTTGGAAAAATGTCTATTCAGGTCCTCTTCCTTTTATTTAATGCTATTGTTTGATTTTTCACATTGAGTTGTATTAGTTCTTTATATATTGGATATTAGCACCTTATCAGTTATATCATTTGTAAATATATTCTGCCATGCACTGTGGTGCCTTTTTTGTTGTTGATGGTTTATTTTGCTGTGCAAAAGGTTTTTACTCTGAAGTCATCCCATTTGTTTATTTTTCACTTTTGTTGCCTTTGCCTGACATTACAGATCTACCAAAAAATAATACTTGTAAGCCTGTAAGACTGATGTCAAAGAGCTTACTGCCAAGTTTTCTTTTTAAGATTTTTATGATTTCAGGTCTTACATTTAAGTCTTTAACCCATTTTGAGTTTAATTTTGTATACAGTCTAAGAAAGTGACAGTGTCCAGTTTTATTCTTTTGCATATAGCTGTGCATTTTTCCCAACACTATTTATTGAAGAGACTGTCTCTTCATCAGTATGTGTTTTTGCCTCTTTTGTTATAGATTAGTTGACCATATAAACATTGGCTTGTTTCTTGGCTTTCTATTCTGTTCCCTTGATTTATGTGACTGGTTTTCTGTCAGTATCATAGTTTTGATTACTATAGCTTTGTAGTACAGTTTGAAAGCAAAGAGTGTGATACCTCCAGCTTTGTTCTTCTTTCTCAAGATTGCTTTAGCTATCCGAGGTATTTTGTGGTTCCACACAAATTTTAGAATTATTTATTCTACGTTTGTGAAGATGTCATTGGTGTTTTGACAGAGATTGCATTGATACTGTAGATTGTTTTGGGTAGTATGGACACTTTAGCAATACTAATTCTTTTAATCTATGAGTATGGTGTATCTTTCCATTTACTTATGTCATCTTCAATTTCTTTCATCAGTGTCTTGTAGTTTTCAGAATACAGGTCTTTCACCTCTCTGGTTAAATTACTTTCTAGGTATTCTATTCTTTTTGATGAAGTTGTAAATGAGACTGTTCTCTTAATTTCTCTTTCTGATTGTTTGTTAGTAGTGTTTAGAAACACAACAGATTTTTATGCATACATTTTGTATCCTGCAACTTTACTGAATTAATTTAGTAGTTCTAAGATTTTTTTGGTGGAGTCTTTAATATTTTCTGTATGTAGTGTCATGTCATATGCAAAAAATGTTCATTTTATTTCTTTCTTTCCAATTTTAATAATTTTTATTTCTTTTCCTTGTCTTATTGATGTGGCTAGGACTTCCAATACTATGTGGAATGAAAGTTGTAAGAGTGCTCATTTTTTCCTGTTCCTGAGCTTAGAGAAAATGCTTTCAGCTTTTCATCATTCAGCATGATACGAGCTGTGACCTTATCATATATGGCCTTATTCTGCTTAGATATGTTCCCTCTATATCCACTTTATTGAGAGTTTTTAAATCATAATTAGATGTTGAATATTGTGAAGTGATTTTACTAACTCTATCGAGATGACTATATGATTTTTATGTTTCATTTTGTTAATGTGGTGTATCACATTGATTGACTTGCCAATATTAAACCATTTTTGTATTCCAGGGATAAATCCCACTTGCTCATAGTGCGTTATCCTTTTAATGTATTGTTTAATCTTGTGTCCTAATATTTTGTTGAAGACTTTTATATTAATCTTCAAACAGAGATATTGGCAAGTAATTTTCTTTTTTTGTGGTAACTGTCTGGTTTCAGTATTAAGGTAATGCTGGCTTCATAGAATGAATCTGTAAGTGTTTCTTTTTCTTCAACTTTTTAAAATACTTTTAGAATGATAGATGTTAAATCTTCTTTAAGTATTTGGTAGAATTCACCTGTGAAGCTTTCTGTTTCTGGACTTTTGTTTCTTGGGAGTTTTTGATTATTCATTCAATTTTATTAGTAGTAATTGGTCTGTTCAAATTTTCAATTTCTTCCTTTTTTGTTTTTTTTGTTTTTTATTTTTTTTAAAGATTGGCACCTAGGCTAACAACTGTTGCCAATCTTCCTTTTTTTTTTTTTTTTAAGTATTGGCACCTGGGCTAACAACTGTTGCAAACCTTTTTTTTTTTCTTCTGCTTTATTTCCCAACCCCCCCACCCAGTTACATAGTTGTATATCTTAGTTGTAGGTCCTTCTAGTTGTGGGATGAAGGATGCCGCCTCAACGTGGCCTGACGAGCGGTGCCATGTCCATGCCCAGGATCTGAACCCTGGGCTGCTGCAGCGGAGCACACGAACTTAACCACTCGGCCACAGAGCCAGCCCCTCTATTTCTTCCTGATTCACTCTTGGAAGATTGTATGTTTCTAGGAATTTATTCATTTTTTAAGGTTATTCAATTTATTGCACGTAATTGTTCATAGTAATCTCATGATCATTTTTATTTCTATGGTATTAGTTGTAACATCTTCTCTTTTACTTCTGATTTTATTTATTTGGATCCCCTTTCTTTTTTATGAGTCTAGCTAAACATTCATTTTTTTTGAGATCTTTTTGAATAACCAGCTCTTAGTTTCATTGATGTTTTCTATTTTTTAGGTCTCTATTTCATTTGTTTCCACTCTGATCTTTATTATTTCTTTTCTTCTACTGACTTTGGGCTTTGTTCTCCTTTTCTAGTCCTTTAGATGAAAGTGTAGATCATTTAGTTCAGACTTTTCTTGTTTCCTGATGGAGATATGTATCACTATAAAGTTTCCTCTTAGAACTGCTTTTGCTATGTCTCACAGATTTTGGAAATGTCTGTTTTCATTTTCATTTGTTTCAAGGTTTTCTTTATTTCCTGTTTGATTACTTTTTTGATATACTAGTTGTTTACTAGCATGTTATTTAGCCTCCATGTCTTTGTGGTTTTTCCAGTTTTCTTCTTTTAATCAATTTATAGTTTCATACCATTGTGGTCAGAAAAGATACCTCATACAATTTCAATATTCTTAAATTTATTGAGACATATTTGTGGCCTAATATGTGATCTATCCTGGAGAATCTTCCATGTTCACTTAAAAAGAATTATATTCTGCTCTCTTTGGGTGAAACGTTCTGTACGTATTTGTTAATTCCACCTAGTCTAATGTGTCATTTAAGACCCATGTTTTCTTATTGATTTTCCTGTTTTTTTTTTAAGATTTTATTTTTTCCCTTTTTCTCCCCAAAGCCCCCCCGGGTACATAGTTGTATATTCTTTGTTGTGGGTCCTTCTAGTTGTGGCATGTAGGATGCTGCCTCAGCGTGGTCTGATGAGCAGTGCCATGTCTGCGCCCAGGATTAGAACCAACGAAACACTGGGCCACCTGCAGCAGAGCGCATGAACTTAACCACTCAGCCACGGGGCCAGCCCCATGAATTTCCTGTTTTATTTGTACTTTATTCTTGTTTTTAATTTTAATTTTTGTAGCAGTAACATTGGATTATAACATTATATAACTTTCAGATGTACATCATAATGTATTTCTAATTCTGTCTATATTACATCACGTTCACCACCCAAAGACTAATTATAATCCATCACCACACAAATGTGCCTAATCACCTCTTTCCTCCTCCTGTCTCCTCCATTTCCCTCTGGTAACGACCAATCCAGTCTATGTTGTTATGTGTTTGTTTCTCGTTGTTTTTATCTTTTACTTATGAGTGAGATCATATGGTGTTTGACTTTCTCCTTCTGACTTATTTCACTTAGCATAATACCCTCATGGTCCCTCCATGTTGTCACAAACGTCCAGATTTCATCATTTCTTCTGGTTGAATAGTATTCCATTGTGTATGAATACCACATCTTCTTTATCCATTCATCCCTTGATGAGCACTCAGATTTCTTCCAAACTTTGGCTATTGTGAATAATACCGTGATGAACACAGTGGTGCATGTATCTTTATGCATTTGTGTTTTCAAGTTCTTTCCCAACAGTGGAATAGCTGGATCATATGGTACATCTGTTCTTAATTGTTACTATATATTTCTAATTTTCTGTCTTTTAATAGTTACTTTATATATTTAGGTGCTCCTATGTTGAGTGCATAGATATTTATAAGTGTTGTATCCTTTTGTTGGGTTGTTCCCTTTATCACTATGTAGTGTCCAGCTTTGTCTCTTGTTACAGTTTTTGTTTTAATGTCTACTTTGTTTGATATAAGTATTGCTACCCTCACTTTCTTTTGCTTGCCATCAGCATAGAGTACCTTTTTCCATACTTTCACTTTCAGTCTGTGAGTTTCTTTAGTTCTGAAATGTGTCTCTTGTATGCAGCATATATATGGGTCTTTTTTTTTATTCAATTGGCCACCCTATGTCTTTTGATTGGAGCATTTAGTCCATTGACATTTAAAGTAGCTATTGATAAAAATATATTTATTGCCATTTGTTACTTTTTTTTCTGGGTGTTTTAGTAGTTCTCTGTTCCTTTCTTCTTCTCTTGCTATCTTCCCTTGTATTTTGATGACTTTAGTAATATACTTAATTTCTTTCCTCTTACTAATTTGTTTACTTCTTATAGGTTTCTGGTTTATGATTACCATGAGGTTTCTATATAATAGTCTATGTATATAGCAATCTATATTGAGTTGATAATCTCTTTAGCTTGACCTCTTTCTAAAAGCTCTAATATTTTACTCTGCTCCGCCCACATGTTACGTTATTGAAAACATATCAAATCTCTTGTTTTGTGTGAGTCTATCCATTACCTTCTTATCATTGCAATAGGTCAGTTTAGTACTTTTGTATTTCAACCCATATACTTTCTTCATAGGTAGTTGATCTGCTAGGTTTACTGTATTGTTGCCTTTACCAGTGATTTTAATGCCTATTTTTTTTTTTTTGGTAGTTTTCTTATCCCTATTTGTGGTCTTCTCTTTCCCACTTAAATAAGTTCCTTCAGCATTTCTTGTAGAACTGGCTTCTTGGTGATAAACTCCTCTAATTTTTTCTTGTGTGGGAAGCTGTTTCTCTCTCCTCTCATTCCAAATTATAATCTTGCTGGATACCGTATTCTTGGCTGTAGGTTTTTTTCTTTCAGCACTGTAAATATGTCTTGCCACTCTCTCCTAGCCTGTAAGGGTTCAGGTGAGAAATCTGCTGATAGCCTAATGAGCTTTCCTTTGTATGTCAATTGTTGCCTTTCTCTTGCTGCTTTTAGGATTCTCTCTTTATGTTTAATTTTGGAAATTTTAATTTTAATGTGTCTTGGTGTGGGCCTCTTTGTCTTATTCTTATTTGTTGCTCTCTGTGTTTCTGTACTTGGATGTCTGTTTCCGTCCTTAGGTTAGGAATGTTTTCAGCTATAATTTCTTCCAATAGATTCTCCGCCCCTTTGTCTTTCTCTTCTCCTTCTGGGACACCTATAATGCAAATGTTAGTGCACTTGATATTGTCCCAGAGTTCCTTTAGACTGTTCTCATTCTGTCTAATTCTTTTTTCTTTTCTCTGTTCACTTGGGTGATTTCCTCTAGTCTTTCTTCCAGCTCACTGATCCACTTTTCTGTATCATCTACTCTGCTATTTTGTCCCTCTAGTGAATTTTTCATTTTCAGTATTGTATTCTTCATTTCTGATTTGTTCCTTTTTATATTTTCTAATTCTTTGTTGATGTTCTCACTGTGTTAATCCAGTCTTCTCCCAATATCTGTGAGCATCTTTATGAATTTTGTTTGAACTCTTTGTCAGGTAAATTGCTTATTTCTGTTTCATCTTGTTCTTTTTCTGAGGTTTTGTCCTGTTCCCTTGTTTGGAATGTATTCGTTGTCTCCTCATTATGTCTCTTTCTCTGTGCTTATATCTATGTATTAGGTGAGTCACCTATGTCTCCTGAGCTTGGAGAAGTGGCTTTATGTATGCAATGTCTTTTGTGGACCAGCAGTGTGCTTCCCTCTTGTCCTCAGTGCAAATTATCCAGAAGCAACCCTTGTTTGGGCTACTTGTGTCCTTCTGTTATGTCAGGGTTGCTCTTACTGCAGGTACACAGGGAGTCTAGTCTTTCCCTCCCCAGCTGGCTATTTGTACATTGGGGTTGGGGAACCCAAGCACCTTTGGTTGCAAAGTCTAATAGCACACTCCTGTTGCAGTTTTCCTGTTAATTGAGTATGTATCCAGTGTAGCTGGTTGCTAGACTCAGCTGCTCACAGTTGCTATAGGCCTCAGGCCTACAAGGCTGTTGTCAACTCTCTTAGGGTCCCAGCTGTGTGGTGCTGGCCTTAGGCACAGGAGCACCCAATTGTTTCAGGTGGAGCCAATCCTATTTGTAGCTGATTGTGAAGCACACATCTTCTGCCACTGATAAGCCCCACCCCCTACTGCTCCAGATACACTGTCAACACAGCCCTGGTCCATGCACACTTCCCGACCCCCCTGGAGCACACCCAGTTGCCCTACTGCAGATTCCACCACCTCTCCACTAATGCGCCCCACAGTTCACATAGTCCTCATGCAGTCCCTGCTCCACAGAGATGGAAACACTTGCCTTCCTGTAGAGGATCAAGGCACACAGTCTATGCAGACCAACAAGTAGCTTGAGGGCTTGCTGTTGGGTGGGGCTGGTCTCTAGGGTGGGCTGCCTGCCCTGGCTGAAATGGATTAAATCTACACTCTGCTGGATGTGGCAGACCCCTGGGCTATCAGGCCAGAGGAAGAACTTCAATGGCATGTGCTGGTGTCTCTGTCAGCACACATGTCCTAGATTACAACAATGGCCACCACCAAAGTCTCAGTCTCTGGAGAGGTCTCATCTCTCACCAAAATGCACCCAGAGCCTACCAGGTGAGGTTCTTTTCACCAAAGGACTGTGCAGCTGTCTTTTTGGTGATTTTAATTTGTTCTCTGAGATGGGTGAATTTGTACATGGGCCCTTTAAGAGCCAGGTTTTTTCATCTTTCCTCTGATAGCTTTTCTAGGGGTATTCCCTGTTGGAGTTAATAGCCAGAGAAGCCAGATAATAGGACATTTGCCTCACTTGTGCTGAGTCTGAAGGATGCTTATAGTGGTAATGTGCCTTCACTAAAGTCCAAACTTCTCCAGGGAGGACTGCATTCCTTAGGGTGGCTCCCACTTGGCCAGCTAAGAAGCTCCATTGCTCATGAAGGTGACTTTTTTCCATCTCCAGAAGGAATTTCTGCCACTTCTGCTTCAGTTAGGACTGTACCTTGCCGTGTGGGTTTTTATCCAGTTTTCACTTTTTTCTCCAGGGTAATTTTTCCAAGAATAGTTATAACCTGGTTGTGTTTATAGGAGGAGGTGAGTTCAGAGTCTGCCTATGCTGCCATCTTGACAACATCTCTTTTATTGATTTTCTGTGTGGATGATCTATTAATTGACATTAGTGGGGTGTTAAAGTTTTCTACTCTTACTTTTCCCTGAACCTTCCCCCCCTTCCTCTGAACCTAGCAGTGTTTCTCTCTTTAAAATTAAGCCTTCTGAAGATCCAAAGGCTAAACCCTTAATTTATTATACTCCCTGGACTGAGGCTGAACTTTAAGGCCTTGTCAGAGATACCCCTGAAGTACCCCCAAAATCCTTACAAATTTGCTGAGGAATTTAATATAGTCCTTCAAACTTATCAAACTGATTTCTCTAATTTGTTTTATTTTATTGTATTTTTTGAGGAAGATTAGCCATGAGCTAACTGCTGCCAATCCTCCTCTTTATGCTGAGGAAGGCTGGTCCTGAGCTAAGATCCTTGCCCATCTTCCTCTACTTTTTATATGTGGGACACCTGAAATAGCATGGCTTGCCAAGCAGTGCCATTTCCACAACCAGGATCTGAACTGGCGAACCCCAGGCTGCCGAAGCAGAACGTGTGCACTTAACCACTCTGCCACTGGGCTGGCCCCGATTTCTCTAATTTAAATCAGCCAGTTTGTGTGCTTGTCAGTGAAAGATAGACCCAGCATTGGATAAAAACCATTAAATTGGGAAAATCTTGAAAGGTCTCTAGAATTACAACCAGGAGACCAACCTGCTGACCTGTGGTGTGATAAAGCTTGTGCAATCACTGGAATCTTCATTGGGAAATTCCTGGGTTATGCCCAAAGTCTATTGATTGGGAAAAAATCACCCTTGTGTACAAAAACCTGATGAACCTGTTCATGGCTGTTACGATTGACTGCATATTGTTTTAAAGAAAATTTGGTTTTCCTTCAGATGTTAGTTCCACCCAGGTAGCTTTTAACTCTATGTTTATTAATGGGCTGAACTGGGAATTTTCTTTTCTACTGCAAGAATCAGAATAGAAGAGAACCTATGTCCACTCTAGATTTTGTTAATCTGATAAAATTCTCTTGCACCCTAAGTGAGTCCCCTAAAAGACAGATCGTTTAAATTCTTAATTCTCAACTCTAGCAAATGAAGTCATCTGAATGAAATAAAACAACCTCCTAGTTCCTGCTATTGTTACAAACAGCCAGAACATTGGGCAATAAATTGTTACAAATTTACGTGCTTCAATTGCCTTCAGCCCTCTCACCTGCCTCTCCAGTGTCCCCAAAATTCTCAATGATTTGGCTCTGAGGAACTACAGGTGCTCTTCCCAGCCCTGCCTCTTAATCAGCTTGCAGAAGCTCTTCTCCAGATTAGAGAGAAGTCTTTTTCTCTCCTAACTGATACTGAAGCCACACTCCTGGTGCTCAACCTCACGTCTATAAAGCAGTCCCCGCCTTGGGGTACTAAAACAGTTCAAATAGTGGAGGCTACCAATAAATCTCAAAAAGTTATTAAAAAATAAACCTATTCCATTTGTTTAGGCCCTTTGAGAGACCTATACCCTTTTCTCTTTGCTCACTCTGTCTCTGTGCTCTTATAAAGCTGATACTTCTTGGAAAATCATACTAAAATTTCTTTCTCCCAAAAGGAGGAAATAATTCTAGAATTTGACTGTAGTCATCAAAACAGCCAGCCAAGTGAACTAAATGACACTTTGATATCATTCATTATCTCTGTTTCTGATGGTACTAGGGCTGATTCTGGAAACATTGGTTATTTATTCCTATTGAATCAGCAACCACCTTCCTATGGGCAAAGTCTTCAACTGATATTGATAAAATTCACAGTGTACACCACATCAAGATTCAAATAGATACCTCAAAATATCTCCCCAGACTTAGTCAATATCCTATAGGTAAAGAAGACCTCAAGGTATAAAGCCCATAGAAGAGAATTACAAGTCTCAAGGCTTCATTATCTCTTATACTAGTCCCTGTAATACCTCTATTATACCTGTGAGAAAACCCAAGAGCCAAGTGTGGAGGCCTGTCCAGGACTTCTATGCAGTAAACAAAATTGTGATCCCTTAACATCTATTGTTCCTAACCTTCATACACTTATATCCATTCCCACCTGAAACAAATTCTTTATAGTTATTATTTTATGTAGTGCATTCTTTAGCTTTCTAGTAGATGAAGCTAATCAATCTCTTTTTGCCTTCACTCGAGAGGACAGACAGTTCACCTAGACAGTAATGCTTCAGAGTTGTACTGAGAGCCCTTTATATTAATCAGAAATCCTGAAGGCTGATTTGGAAGATATAGGAGTTCTACTTTGTTGCAGTATGTGGATGATTTACTTATTTGCTTTGCTTACCAAGTTTCCTCAGAAGAAGACATAATCCATTTGCTAAAGATTTCAGATTTAAAGGGATGTATGATTAACAAGGAGAATTGCAGTTTGCCCAAACCCAGGTTTGATATTTAGGACATGTGATATCAGAACAAGGGCTAAACGTGGATTCACATAGGTTTCATGGTGTTTAAAGTTTCCCCAAACCCAGAACTAAGTGTCAATTGCAAGATTTTCCTGGGCTAGTTAGTTATTGCCAAAATTGGATTGCAAAGTTTTTCTATAATGCCCAACTGTCTGGTTTTCTGATGTACACCAACCTCTACTCAATTTTATAAGAATATTGGACAACATGACGTTTAAGGATTTAAAGGATAGTTTGATAAACCCACTTGCTCTTGTACATCCTGATTATTAGATTCCCTTTTCCATTTTTGTATATAAAAAGGAAGAGAATGCCCTCGGAATTTACTCATAGGATATTATAGCTAGCAACTGGACCCTGTGGCATGTGGATACACCTCTTGCTTTATAGCCTTACTGCCACTGCCTTTTTGGTTAAGGCCACTGAGAAAATTATTGTGGGATACCATTAACTACTTTTGTATGCCATGCAGTAAAATCCCTCATAAATTCTCATCAGACTCCACATATTTCAATCAGCTGCCACACCTTCTATAAATCCCTTCTGTTAACTGCTCCTCACATAATTTTTCATGTTGTAATAGCCATAACCCTTCTATTCTTCTCCCCGCCATTACTGAAAAAGTCCCTGAAGAATACTTAATGCTGATAGATCACCTCCAAAACTCCTCATGATGATCTGCGGGAAACTACTTTGGGTAATGCCGACTTCTCATGGTTCAGTGATGGTTCTTATTTAAAAGGTGACAATGGCAAATATTGTTCTGAGTAAGCTATTCAAACTCTTTTTGATATTGTATAGTTGGTACCTTTACTTATGGCTACTTTGACACAACAAGCTGAGTTATACACAGTTACACAAGCTTGCACTTTAGCCAAAAGCAAACTGACAATATTTATACTGAGAGTAGACACAATTTTGGAGTAGCTCGTGATTTTGGAATGTTGTGGAAGCAACATAGTTTCCTTATTTCCAGTGAAAATAAACATTTAAATGGTGCATATGTTCAGGGTTGAATAGATCCTATACTTTTACATGCTGCTTTAGCTTTTACGAAGATCAGGCATTCTAAACTTGACTCTCTGAAAACCAAAGGAAATTACCTTGCTGATATCTCTGCAAGAAATGCAGCCCTTAAAGGAACAAACAGCACCCAAACATCTATCGTGGTCTAAAGGGATATTTCTCCAAATGAAAACTTAGGAGAACTGTCTAGGTAAGCCTAACTATTGGTCTCAGAAAGGAAAAAAGGAAAGTAGAATTTCAACAATTGTTGGTTTAATGAAAAGAGTAAGTCCTGGATCAGAGCAAATAACAACCCAGTCCTACCAGAGACTCTAGAATTCCTACTCCTAACCACTCTACATGTATTTTACCATTGGTCTACTGACAAAACGATATCATTCATTAATCAAAATTAGTGGGAAATTATTAACAAACCTGCCAAAAATGCCTACCTCACTTGTCCCACTAGTCCAAAACGCAATAGGGAAGACTGTTTGTATGGCTTCTGGGCTTTTTAAACTGTGTAAACACTCATTCAAGTTTTGGCAATTGGATTTCACACAACTACTCCCATATCATGGATATAAATATCTCTCAGTCATCATTTGTATGTTTTCTCACTGTACAGAGTCCTTTCCTTCCAGACGTGCTACTGCATCTTCTGTGGCATAGGTCCTTTTGGAAAGGGTTATCCCTACCTGGGGAAGACCTCTCAAACCTTATGGTCATCAAGGAATCCATTTTACTGGTCACGTACTTCAACAAATCTTCACTATTTGGCCAGTTTTAGAATACTCTCACTGTTCTCAACACCCTCAATCTCCTGGTCTAATTGAATGCATTATGAAGACTCAATTGACAAAATTTCTAGAGATTCACCAAATGTTTTCACCAAAAGCATTGCCTTTGGTCCTTCAAAATCTCAGATCCACCCCTCTGGAACTAATAAACTCTCACCATTAGAGATAATCACTGGATGCCCAATGAACTTGTCTCCTTCCTCTCTAGGCCCACAACTGATAAAAGGAGATATACTCCAATATTGCAAAGGACTAATTGCTTCTATTAAAAATAACCATGTTTTGGTAGAGCAATCTTTTGACAGTGTGCTCCAGGAAGACAAAGTCTTTATTCATTTTGCCATGTAACCAGGAAATTTCATAAATTGGAAAAGACACCTCCAGAAGCATTCTCTTCAACCTCACTGGAAAGGCCTCTCATTGAAAAGGTACTATTAGCTGACCCTTGTGCCACCAAACTCCAGGGAATAGACTCTTGGATTGTGACACACCTACAGAAACACCAAATGCTAACTGGACCTGCAAATCATCTGGTGACCTGAAAGTAAAGATTTCTGGAATTGAAGCAGATTACATATGATGAGACACCTTTCCCAAGACATCCAGACCAAGCCTTTCTAAGTTTGTCTGCCAGCCTTTGGTGACAACATAGCACTTCAGATGATCTCCAATGCCTATGATCCTGACATGTAATTTATAAAAAAGGGCCTGAAGGTTCTCCTTCCTATTCCATATTTGTTACTCAATTGTGGCTACAATAGGTTTCCAATCAGTGCACTTCCCCTCCAATGTTGGACATGACACCCAGAAAACTCCTTCCTGGCATCAGGGGACAAATGCTTTATGAAACTGGAAAAATCTCACGCTTGATCAGTGATGCTTTCAAAGAAAGATCCTGATCAAAAAAGGAAAATATGAAAATTAATAAACAGAATCCTCATTAAAGTGGGGTCAGGAGGCCAAAAGGGGGAACTGTCACATCATACATCGATACTGGAACCCAACAGGACTTCCTTATCTTGACTGGCAAGAAGGTCAGCCAACGAAACACTGCAACAAGTCAGCCAATGCAAAGCCACCATATATCAACCTCTCAATTCCTCCAATAGACACTTTGTTTACAAAAGTCCTCCCAACTTCTTCCCCTCTATAAAAGAATTTCTCCTCACTTTTACTGCATGGAAGTTCCACATTGTTCACTATAGTTATAGACCTTGAGGCAAGTAAACCCATTTTGCTGAGGAATGAGCTGTCTATTCCTTAAGATCAGCAATTGCTACCCCAGCATTCTTTTTGTTTCCATTTGTATGAAACATGTTTTTCTATTCCTTCACTTTCATCCTGTGTGTATCTTTAGATCTGAAGTGAGTCTCTTGCGAGTAGTTATATGTGTCTTGTATTTAATCCATTCTGCCACTGTATGTCTTTTGATTTGAGCATTTAATGCATTTACATAAAAATAATTATTGATGGATATGCGCTTATTGTCACTTTGTTAATTGTTTTCTGGGTGTTTTTGTAATTATCCATGTTTCCTTTATTTTTCTCTTGACCACTTCCCTTTTGGTTTGATAATTTTCTTTGGTGTTATGCTTGTGTTTCTTTCTCCTTATTTTCTGTGTATTTATTTTCGGTTTTTGATTTCTGGTTATCACGTGGTTTAAATATACCAATCTATGTATATGCCAGTCTGCTTTAAGTTGATGATCACTCAAGTTCAAGCACATTCTAAAAGCACTACCTTTTGACTCCACCATTTTGTGTTTCTAATGTCATATTTGACATCTTGTTGTTTTGTGTATTCCTAGACTAGTTATTGTAGACATACACGATTTTACTACTTTTGTCTTTTAACCTACAAACTAGCTTTATAGGTATTTGATACTATATGTTTTTCATTACCAATAATGTTTTCCTTTTATAAATTTTTGTTTACAATTATAACTTTTTCTTTTTCAGTTAAAGAAGTCAATAACATTTCTTGTAAGGCTGGTTTACTGGTGATGAACATCTTTAGATTTTGCTTGTCTGGGAAACACTCTTTCCTTCAATTCTGAAAGATAGCCTTGCTGGGTAGACCATTAGTATTTGTAACTCTTTTCCTTCAGCAGTTTGAATATATTATGTCAGTCCTTACTGGCCTGCAAAGTTTCTGCTGAAAAATCACATGAAAGTCTTATCTGGGTTCCATTGTATGTAACTAACTGTTTTCCTCTCACTTTTAATTTTCTTTCTTTATCTTTAACTTTAGACAGTTTAATTTCAATATGTTTTGGTATAGGCCTCCTTAAGATCGTCTTAGTTGAGACTCTCTGTGTTTAGTGGACTTGGATGTTTATTTCTTTTGCAGGTTGGAGAAGTTTTCAGCCTTTATTTCATCAAATACATTTTCTATCCCTCTCTCACCCTTAGCCTTCTGGGACTCCTACAATGCAAATACTAATCCACTTGTTGTCCCAGGTGTCCCTAAGATATCTTCATATTTCTGTTCTGTTCCAGTTGGATGATTTCCACTACCCTGTCTTCTATATCACTGATTCATTCTTCTGCATCATCTAATCTGCCATTGATATCCTCAAATATATTTTTCACTTCAGTCATTTTTTTTGTACTTTCTATCTCTTTTTTGAAGTTCTCACTGTGTTCAATTCTTCTTATGTGTTTGATAAGCATCTTTATGACCATTACTTTGAACTCTTTATCAGTAAATTATTTATTTCTGTTTTATTTGTTTCTCTTTGTTTTGAAGTTCTGTCTTGTTCTTTTATTTGGAACATACTCTTTGTCTCCTCATTTTGCCTGTCTGGGTTTGTTTCTATGTATTAGGTATGTCAGCTATGTCTCCCAGTCCTGAAGAGGTGGCCTTATGTAGAAGGAGTCTTGGGGAGCCCAGCAGCTCACATCCCACTGGTCACCAGAGCCAGATGCTCCAGGTATATCTCTTCTGTAGGCTGCATGTGCCCTCCTGTTGTGCCTGGGTTACAGTTGCTGTGGAGATGCTGGCATGTGAGACTGGCTCCCTTTGGGTGGGAGATGCTTTGGAGCAGTTTCAGTGCCAGCCAGAGCCACCTGCTGGGATTGCAGGGAAGGAGTTAGTATGGACGAACATTGACTGGGGCAAGTCTATAGGCAAATGCCAGGGCAGGGTGAGTGGTGTGAGCAAGTTAAATAGAGACTGTTAAATATGGTGCTCAACAGGGATAGGTAACCTAGGAAGAAGGAGTGTGAAAAAGTGGCATCCACCAGCAGTTTTATTTCTGTAGAAAGTTTCAACACCTTTCCGCTCCTCAGGCACATGCCTTAGAATTAGTCAATGGATCTCCTTCACATGTAATCCAGGCCTTTTCAAACTGCCACCTCTGCACTGGCAGACAATGACCTCAGAGACAGTGAGCTTGTCTATGTGCTTTTTGAGAATGAAGACTTGGTTTCTTATAGGTTTCTGGCTCTCCCAGACATAAGCCCTATTGGTTTTCAAAGCCAGATGTTTAGGGGGATTGTCTTCCTGATGCAGGTCCCAAAGTCTGGGAAGCCCAATATGTTTCTCAGGCCCCTCACTCATAAGAGAGGATCTCCATGGTTGTGCGTTGTGATGTCCCTTCTACTGTGTGTTGCCATACCAGGGGTGTTGGTCCTGAACAGACGACATATCCACCCCTCCTACCCATCTTAATGGATTTTTTTAACATATCCTTAGTTGTGAAAAATTTGTTCTGCTAGTCTTAAGGTCATTCTCAGCAACAGTTTTTCTTTATATAGTTGTAGTGTTGCTGTGTCTGTGGGAGGAGGTGAGCTAGGTATTTTCCTCCTCCACTGTCTTCATCCTTTCTCTACCCTTTCTATTTATTTTTTATAGAAATTGCTCATATATATATATACATATATGTATATATAGGCTGAGGAAGATTCACAATGAACTAATATCCATTGTTAATCTTCCTCTTTTTTATTTTTTATGTGAACTTTCACCACAGCATGGCAACTGACAGATGAGTGGTGTAGGTCTGTACTTTGGAACCAAACGTGGGACCGCAAAGTGGAGCACACCAAAGTCAACCACTAGGCCACCTGAGTTGGCCTCAAATTGCTCATATTTTTAACTAGCAAAAATATATTTTGGTTTTAGGATAAATATTTCTTTATGTAGCATTTTTGTTTCAGTTTTTATATCTTCCTTTATATTTTTAAAAAGCAATTTCTTGAAGGTTAATTCTTCTTCCTACTCTCTGGATTTTCCTTTCAAGTTTCATTGTTTTATTTATTTTGGGCTGTATTTCATGAAAGATGATTTTACCATATATCTGATGATTCTTCTCTGTTCATATATATGAGTTAGCCACTCAATGGAAGTTCTGAGGAGAGGGAAGATTTTTTAAAATATAGCCATATATGTTTCAAGTGAGGACACTATTTGATTGTGAGAAATTTAAAATATTAGGGCCTCTGACTCTCTTCTCTTGAGCTGACCAGCTTCTAGAAAGAGAAAATTTCAATATCTCCTCTAAAGGTTATTAGCATGGCTGCCAGTATTACCAAACAAATGGGAATGAATTGGGCCTCCAGTTCAAGATGTGGGTGACTACACACACTACTATTGTCAAATTGGTCATCTGTCTACATCTGTCACTGGTACCCCCTCTGGTTCAAAGACTCTAAAGAGGAGCTTTGGGTTTCCATAAGATACTAGCAGTCATCGAAATCTGAAACTTTTCATGCATTCACAAAATTTTAAATAATGAAAATCAAACCACCCGAATTTTATGTCAACATATACGTAAACATCGTAAATTAACAAAAGTCACTTTTTGGGACACAGTGGAACTGAAGGTCAGTAATAATACAGAAAAGAGAAGAATGCTGTATGCTACAGAGTTTCTGGTTCAATGTAGTTATCAGAATTCAAAGATCCCATAATGACCCATCTCCTAGTATAATCTCCTTCTTTTAGTCTGATTATTACTGGTTGTCACGTCATGATTAGGTTATGTCAAAAGTGAAGGGATTTGGCAAGTGTATTTAAAGTTGACCTAATTCAAATATAATTCTACTTTTCAGTTGACTTTGAATTATACATATATAATTGTTTAGGTCTGTCTTATAAATAAAAAATTTTCTAATTATAACAGTAGTTGTCCAGGAGATATTATGTCTGAATGTCATGTATTAACAAACTGGTTATAACTATATCAAATAGATAAAGTAGAATAAGTGTAGCCGCCCCTGACGCAGGAAGGGTTAATAATCACTGGAAAATGCTTGCCAACAAACTCTGACCCAGAGGTGAGAAGGCCGGTTAGCCAATGATGGGTAAGACCTCCAGGGGGAGGCAACCTAAGCCAGGCATCAGTCACCTGGGGGCACAGATGGAGACAGGATATCAATATCAGGAGAAGGAGGAGCCATTTCCTAGTAGGCCTTGTCTGCTCCGCGATAAAAATATATGAGCACAGCAAAAACATGATAATATCAAAACAGAGGCCAAGGGAGGGCTCCTTGAGAAATCACTAAGAATTCTTGGCATTCGCTAATTACTTCATCCAGAACACATGTGTATGTTTAACAGATGTAAGCTATGTATATATTGAAACGCTGGGTACAATAAAAGAGTGGCCATCAGCCCTCTCTGCATCTATCCTGATGTGTACATTGGATTGGGACACCAACATATAGTGACCCTGATATGATCCAAGATCAGCGGTATTATTGGTGAGTAATGATATGGGGGAATCTCAACCGCCAGTCGGCGGTCCGCCGTGAGAATGATGGGCCAATAATTGGCAACTCAGCAGAAATTATACTTTAAGACACTTCAGCAGCTGCTGAAGGCAATTTCAGTTTCAGTTTCTCCTGCCCAGTTACAGAGGATATTGCTGGCAGTAGTTCTAACCAACCATGACTTGGCGTCAGGAAACTCAAAACAGGGCACACACCCCAGTGTCCCGATAAATCAAGTTTGGGGAGCTCTCAATCAGCAGGCCAACTCTATGTGAATGATTTAGTGGCGACTTCAACAGCAAGTGCTGGAGGGGATCTCATGGCCTCAGAGACAGTCGTCATAGATTGTGCTGACGAAACCTTTCTTGTCCCTACCAATGTATGGGGACCTTTACAATCAGGATATTTTGAGTTATTAAAGGGATGGTCTAGTTCAGCTTTGAAGGGCTTAAACATCATTCCCGGGGTAATTGATGCTGACTATCAAGGTGAAATAGAAATCGTGATCCGTTCATCTAGTTATTATGTGATAGAAGCTTTTACGAGGATAGCTCAGTTGATATTAATACCTTATTTGTCCCCTGCTCATGCCTTGATTTCAGTTTCCGTTTCTCCCGCCAAGTTACAGAGGATATTGTAATATCTACACAATGCCCCTGGTTCCCTGAGGATGGTTCCTTGGACATTGAGTTGTGGGAAAGGGCTGGCAAGGCACTAAAGTCTCACTTTAAGCATGGCCTTTTAAAGGATGTACATATGTTAACAACTTGGGGAACAGTATGTACTGCACTGTTCCCTTTGTTGGATCTATCAGATGAGGAAAATCGGCCTCTTCACCCAAGCGCCCTTCAGGCAAAGCTGAGGAAGCGCCGCCACTGCCTCCTCCGCCTTGCTTGCTGCCAAGAGACTCTTTTAAAAGGGTCGTTAGTAAATCTCAGACAAATTTTAAACAAAAGTCCTCAGACGATGACGATTTACCATTCCTCCCTCTTTTAGAGAGGCGTTTCGCCTTCAAGAACCCTCCTGTCTTTCTTACTGCTCCTCCTTGTACTCCACCCGCCCTGTATGTTGATTCCAGACAGTATAATGTGGTTCATAATTGCCTTCAGGAAGGATTAGATCGTGGAGATCCTGATTTTTTTCCTGTGCCTTCCCCATAATGGTCAATCACGGGTGAAGAGAACATGAATCCCTTCCTTTTTGGGTGTTTAAGGAGCTGAAAAAGAGCATTAGAGAGAATGGAGTGCAGTCACCTTTCACTGTCGGGAGGATAGAGGCACTGGGAGCCAGTTATCATATGCTACCCTGTGATTGGCTTTTGCTCGCAAAAACTCTTTTGTCGCATGCTGAATATACCCTTTTAAGGTCTGAGTATAATGAGATATCTGTATCCCAATGTATGGATAATCTATCTTTTAAGCCCCATCTCCCAATTAGTGCTGACATGTTACGGGGGGGTCGGCCAATATGCGACGCCACAAGCACAGGCTGAGGCAAATGGAATGTTGCATAGACAATGTTCAGAGGTGGCATTAGCAACCTGGAAGACAATTCCCCCTTCAGGGGCAGACAGCCACCAATTCGTTTATGAATGTCCGACAAGGGTCAAACGAGCCATACATAGAATTTATTGGCCGTCTCCATCAGGCAATTGAGAGACAAATAGCTCATCCTGAAGCGGCTCAAATTATCCTGTTGAAAATAGCTTTTGAAAATGCTAATGCTGATTGCCAGTCTGCTATGTCCCACCTTAAAGGGCGAACTCACACCTTAGGGGATATGCTGTGAGCCTGTCAGGAAGTAGGAATTCATAGCCATGTGGCCAAAGTAATGGCAGCAGCATTTTCACAGCTGCCCAGAGGTGCTTTTTGATAATGCCTGTTTTAAGTGCGGAAGACCTGGACACCATGCAAAACAATGCAAGTCTGGTCCAAAAGATATCCCTGGTAAAGGAGGGCCAGCTGATATTAAAAAGCCGCCTTCTAAACCATGTCCTCGGTCCTGAAGGGAATTCCATTGGGCAAATCAATGTTGCTCTAAAATTAATGTAGATGGTAATCTAATCAACCGTGACTTGGCATTGGGAAACTCGAAACAGGGAACACTCCCGAGTACCCTGAAAAACAATTTTGGGGAGCTCCACTGCCAAGAGGTGGGGTCAGTGGCTTCGGCCACACTGGTGACGATGCTTTATAGCCTCGCCCACTTGGCCTCCCCATCGGCCTAAAAAGCAAACCTCTGCATCTGTACAAGGTTTAGGGGGGCTTATGACACCTGAGGGAAGTGATCAGGTGCTCAAAGTCAGAGGACCTGAAAACAGAATTGCCTTAATTACACCCTACATTCTGCCAACTCCATACTCCCTATGGGGGCGAATTTTGCTTTCTCAATGGAAACTATCTCTAAACGTTAAGCCTTTTTCCTAGGGGCCACTGATGTTATTAACATTCCTCCCATACCTATTCAATGGAAAACTAACACTCCTGTATGGATAGATCATTGGCCACTTCCATAAGAAAAATTACAGGCTTTGAAGATGCTAGTACAGGAGCAACTAAAATTAGGCCATATTGTACCCTCAAACAGCTCAGTATTTGTGATAAAAAAGAAATCTGAAAAATGGAGATTACTCCAGGGCTTAAGGGCAATTAATGCTGTCATGCAACCTATGGGGGCTTCACAGAAGGGATTGCCAAACCCTTCTTTAATACCTGAGAATTGGCAAAATGTTGTTATTGACACTAAAGACTCTTTCTTTTCTCTACCTTTGTGCACCACTGATAGGGAAAAGTTCACATCACTGTTCCAATTTATAACAATCAAGAGGCCCCCCAGAAATATCAGTGGCAGGTCTTGCCTCAGGGCATGAGGCATATGGCATATACCAAATGCCAACAATTAGTAGGAGATGTGTTATTAACTTTTTGAAGCAAATAACCTACTACACAACTTTACCATTGTATGGATGATATTTTATTAGCAGCGCCAACTAAAAATTTTTCATTAACAGCATACCAACAATTAATTGAATTGCTAAAAGGCAAAGGCCTGCTTATGGCGCAAGATAAGGTACTGATGCGTGGTCAGTGAGCCGAGGAGTCAAAAGAAAGATTTCTTAGACTCTTAAGATCTGGCAGTAGTGCTCTTTTGTTTAGGCAATAGTGTAGAATAGCATGGGGACAGGACCCATGGGCAATCAGAGCTTCTGCTGCCAGCATGGGGACAGGACCCATGGGCAGGCAGAGCTGCTGCATGGGGACAGGACCCACGGGCAGGAGGAGGTGCTGCTGCTGTCGCCACTTGTGCTGCAAACATGAGTGGAGAGTTAGGCCAAATTTAAGGCATAGATATGTGAGTTATCTCTTTACAAGACAAAAACAGTTAAAATGGCACCAGTGCCAGTAGGGTCTGGTGATTGGGCAGTCCCACAACTTTTAGATAAGAATCAAACCAGATTGAGTAAATGGCAGAAGCCACCACTTAAATATTATCCTCAGCCAAAGAGAAAGGAGGATTTGGCGGGGGGGGGGGTGTGGGGGGTCGGGGGGAGGGCGGGTCTGTTGCATGAGGTTGCCCGACAGTAAACAACTTAAGTTCTTGCCTTCCCCATTAAGAGTTTCCAGAGATAACGCTATCTCCCCTTCCTCCTGGTGCAGAGGGGAAGGCATGGAGATTTTCTTCCCAAATGCAAATGTCTCTCCAAGGGCAAGCAAACTCTGCTCCTTGGAGCCTGCTTCTCATCTGCAGGTTTAAAATTAACTGACCTAAAATCCTCATCAGTACAGTTTACCTCCCCCTGGAAATTTGTAGGCTTAATGATTGATAGATACCTGGTAAAGCCATGCATTCCCTCTATTTCCAGACCCAATACTTTAACATTAGTTACATTGCAACAGCCTTTAGGAAATATCAATTGGATATGTCCTTTTCTTGGCATCCCGACACATTCTCGGAGTCACTTGTTTTCCTTGCTATATGGTGACTCTTCCCCCTCTTCTAAGTGCACTCCTATCCCTGAGGCAAAACAAGAACTAAGCCTAGTAAACAAGGCTCTAACCTCCCAATTTTTAAATTGCTTTAATCCAGAAATTCCCTTATGCCTTTATGTGATAAACACACCCAAGAGTCCTACTGGTGTCGTCTTTCTCAATACACATTTTGATGGAATAGCAGGGGTTATTCAAAGGGGACATTTAAGGTGTTTACAATTGCTAGGCTCTGACCCTCAGACCATTTTTTTTACCTTGCACATCTGCTCAATTTGATCATGTTATGATGATCAGTTCACGAATACAAATGGCTTTGCAATCTTATATGGGTGAGATTTCTTTTAAATCCCTGTCTCATCCACTCTTTCATTTTTGTACACAAACTCCACTTACCTTCTCCTCGGTTATCTCTTCCCCAACTATTTCTGATGCCTTAACCATGTTCACTGATGGCTCTGGAAAAACCGGAAAAGCCAGTATAGCTTGGCATGCTAATAATGACTGGCAGATCAAAGTCTCTCATGGACATTCAGCTACTCAAATTGCGGAATTTGCAGCTGTGTATCTAGCCCTGTGCACCTTTCCTTCTGTTCCTTTGAATATTCTTACGGATTCTGCTTATATAGCTAACGCTGTCCCTCTTTTGCCCTCCGTTTTAAACTTTCATCAAACCACACAAGATATTTTCACTCATTTTCTGAAAATCAAGCAATTATTGTATATTTGCTTTCCTGGGGTCTCCTACATGCATTAAAACTGATAATGGCCCCAAGTTCTCAGCACAAATTATCCACCAATTTTGTGCAAATTGGAATATTATCCTTAAAACTGGCATCCCCTATAATACTACGGGACAAGCTATCATTGAGAGATGTCATAGAACGCTAAAGGCTGCTTTACAAAAAAGAAAGGGGGAAATGAGTATTATAAGAATGATCAGCAAGGTATTCTCAATCATGCCTTATTTACTTTAAATTTTTTAAATTTTTTAAAGGATGGCACATCAGCTGCACAAAGCTATATGGGTCAAACTCAGAACCATATGGCCCAACAAAGACCAGCATTACACACATCTGTTTTGACACAATATCTTGGCAAAGTGTGGGTTAAAACGTCCTTACACAGATATCTGGGAGGGTCCTTTTATGGTTAAATGTGGGAAGAGAGGAGCTTTTTGTGTTTTGACAGATAAAGGCATTAAGTGAATTCCATCCAAATGTTCACGGCCTGCTGTGGAATTACCAGAAAATGGACAAACGGATAAATAAATCAGTAAATCAGTTTTTCTTTTTCCTCTTTTCTTCTGTAATGCATGTTGAGATGATTCCAGAGCATGAGAATCTCACATATTGGGCCTTTATTCCTAATCCTCCTCTCTTTACTCTGGTTACTTGGTGGCATGCCAATTCCCCTTTGTCCTCTAACGATTCTGATTGGCCAGGAGGAACCGGGGTACCCCGACAACAACATACAGGCCTGCACCAAAAGGAAGAAGAACCTCTGGTGATGTATGCTGACAATTTACCTTTTTGTATGGTGTATCAAAACAAAAGCACAACGTGTCACCTTTCAGGAACAAATGTATTTTTATTACCAACCTAAGAAAGGACAACAGACAGCCAATCTGACATACATTACTGCTATATCAACATCTTATGAAGACAAAAGTAATGTCACAGAAGTTCCTTCCATCCCAATTTGCCATCCAAAAACTTATTGGCGTTACAAACATTACTCAGTACAGTGGTCCCCTTGCCGTACAGCATATCCAAGGAGGGGCAACATCTTTGGGGCCAACGTGCTGGATTAGGGACCTCATAGACATCTTTTGAGTGACAATCATACTTGGGCCTTCAACATATCAAGTCAGAAACCTATAACATGGAGCAAACACAGCCTATCTGGACCCCTTTTACAACTATCTTACAATGAGACAGCGTAAAGCCC